>NC_081405.1:636373919-636621419 GCF_030272615.1 Cryptomeria japonica | reverse complement strand
TGATGAGTACCACAAAACCTCTTTGTGCTTTGTCGCATTAAATGTTGTCATAAATGCATGTTAGGTATAGCAATAAATGTGCCTTTAGGTATGTCAAACAAGGTCAAAAAATACCAAGGCGCGTCTGTGTTGGTGCCAGGCATGTCTGGGTTAGCTAGGCATGTGTTGTGTTTGTGCTAGGCGTATCTATGCAGGAAAAGGCATCTATGTCAAATGCGAGCGCATTTGCGTTGTGCAGGCACATTTGTGCAATGTGGGCATGTCTGTGTAGAGCAGGCACGTCTGTGCAGAGCATAGACACGTCAATGTGTTTCAGGTGCATCTATGTAGAGAAGGCGTGTTTGTGTCTTCAAGGTCGAATCGACAGTTTTGTGATGAACATACGCTGTCAATTGGATAAGCTGCTAAGAGGATACACTCAAGCAGGTCCTCTAGGAAATATTAGGATAGCAGATAGGGTCAGGATTGACAATTCTGTGATAGAACATATGTTGCCAATTAGGAAACTACTCAAGAGGATACACTCAAGTATAGCCGATAGGACAGATCAAGACACTTTTTGATGAACAGTGAGTACCAAGACTTAGTACTTTGTGATGAACAGGGAGTGCAAAAACACGTAGTACTTTGTGATGAATAGGGAGTATTACTAGGATAAACAACAACACTTTGTGATGAACAGTGAGTGTCACTAGGATAGAGCGCCATATGATAGATATAAGCACTAGGATAATAAGCAACATTTTGTGATGAACAGTGAATGCCACTTTAATTGATACAGTTGATTTGCTTGACTACACGAGTACCTACCTATGCTGGAGTCATGAGAGAGATTCCCATCGACTTAGAGTTTATGACCAGAGCTGACATTTGAGGATAGAGCAGCTATTAAGGTTATGGGCTTGCGACATATTCTGTATGTGCCTGAGTTTTGGGTGAACATGGGATTGTTGACTGCACTAGCTGAGAGATGGCACTTAGAGACTTGTAGTTTCCATTTGCTGATGGGTGAGATGACAGTCACCTTAGAGGATGTTTATAGGATTATGAGGATACCAATTGATGGGGAGTTGATTCCCTACGATTGAGACAGAGACAGGGATACCCTGAGATGAGTGTTTCAGGATCTGGGTTTGGAGATGAGAGCAGGACACGTGGCATGGGATACCATGACATAGACAGGATTGACACTACCATCAATACTGAAAAGAGTGATAACTGGGTTTTTATGTCCGGATAGGGAGACACGAGGGTTGGTTGTGGGTTGGGGGAGCACATTGGAGACACTGGTGACACAACATACCAGATATGCCTAGGGACCGTGCGTGCTGTCACATTTGTACTATGAGATTCATCAGTTTGTATACCATGGATCCGTAGGATTGGGCTGCAGAGTGACATTATTGCAGGTATGGGCTTATGAACATCTACCGGTTACCCAACTGATTCATTTCAGAGGCAGGGGCCATGGGCGCAGTTTTGTACATTTATATGATAGATTACATCTCAGCCGCGAATCGGGAGATTGGAGTATTGGTGCCAGGTCATCGATGAGATTGACATTGTGGTATGGAGACCATACCGAGAGTGTGAGGAGTGGGAGGATGATGCAGTGGAGCTGCCGTATACATTTAGGAGCAGGTATCTGACTGGGCAGACACCCTATGTACTGGAGAGGCAGTTGGTGGACAGGGTTGGCAGGCAGTTTGACAAGATTCAGTGGATACCATGGGGTTCTGGGATGTATGCTCAGACAGTGAGGGATTAGGCACACTTTGGGCCATTATTGTCATATGATCAGGCAGTGATGAAGCTGGTAGAGATGATTCCCTTGCCTTGGGATATGTGGCCATAAATAGAGGATGCAAGGATGGATGCAGAGTATACTGCATATTGGGCTGAGCATCCATTTCCATGACTAATAGACCCAGGGGAGCAGCTAGATGGAGATGGTGGGGGTGATGAGGATGATGAGGGAGATGATGGAGGTAGAGGCCAACAAAGGAGGCGGGGTGTGATAGGAGAGAGGAGAGTGGCTCCGTGGAGAGAGGGTGGGGAGGAGAGATAGGCTCACGTGGTGAGAGGCAGAGGTGGATTGCCTTTACAGGTGCCAACAACAAAGGGTTCTAGATAGGTATAGGGGGGATAGGGATGAGGACAGGGGAAGGGACAACCACAGGAGCAGCCACAGGTACAGGGACATGAGCAGCCATAGGTACAGGGGGGAGAGGAGGAGGATGAGCTATTGGAGTTGAGGGAGATCTGCCGGGGACAGGCAGATGAGATCCAAGATCTCAAGCAGGAGAGGGATAGGCTCAGGAGACAGCTGAGGGACACTGAGTGGGAGTGGGATTAGGCTATCTAGCGCTATACAGAGGCTGAGACAACATTGAGGGTAGGGAGGCAGGCAACATAGGACATAGGAGCTAGATATGCTTATGTTCTGCGAGCCGGGGAGGAGATAGGCTATTGGAGAGACGTATACTATGGAGCAGTGCCACCAGAGTAGTGGGCTAGGAGCTTCCGTAGACCATCATGAACATCGACAACCACTAGAGGGAGGGACAGGAGACAGGCATCTAGCGATGGGGTCATGGGTCCTCCACCACCACCAGACAGAGGGGACAAGAGAGATGATCCTAGGGCGGGTCCTTCCAGGGCTCAAAATCCGTTGAGGCCAAGCGGTTTCGAGGGAGGGAGTTCATCATAGCCTTAGAGGGCTCCCTATGTATCAGTTTTGTACCATTTTGTATGATGATGTAGACACCTTCAGGTGATTTTAGCCATATGATTTTGACATCATTGTATCATGACACTTATGATTATATATATATATATATATATATATATATATATATATATATGAGATTCATCCTTGTGGAAACTATATGCATGTGTACCTATGTGATGAGATATTTCATGATGTATGTTTCTATGTGATGGTTATGATATGGATACAAATATGTACATGATGCAATGCAATATTTTTGTTCTTTTATGTTTTTAAATGTTATGCATATGTGAATGTAAATGAATGAAATGCTTATATGAATATGATAATGCAAATGATTATTGACATGATGAGAATGTAAAATGTGCTAACATGTGTTGTGTGTAGGATATGATGCAATTGTGATATCTATATGTATGTATAAAATACTAATATGCAGGAATGCAGGTGTACATGAAATGCAAACATTTTTGGTGTGTCATTATACTTAGTCATGTGATAGCGAACTACATAGACTCAGAAAGGATGATGGAGGTCAATCAAGAAAGGGGGATGGAAGATAGAAGATATGAAAGTGAAAGGGCTTCTTCTGCATTATCATCATTTAGCTTTATTATGGCAAGTAGGTTAAGACAAACCAGGTATATGTTCGACCCAAAAAGTCATTGTACCGTTTGCATGGAGATAAGACATTTGCAAACAAGGAATGCCCAAGTTCACACTAGACTCTCAGTGTCCTCATATCCTTGGACAAGTCATAGCATTAATAAGAGACAATCCATAGACAACAAAAGAAAAATAGGTGACGATACCCCATCCTTGCCTTTCTAGTCAAAGACATCCTGGAGATAGAATCTCTAGTCAAAGACATCCCAAAAAAGCTAAAAGACATGTCACCAAAAGATAAAATCAAAAGAAAACCAAGACTCAACACCAACATCCATTGTAGTCCTCAAGTTTAGTGTCTCTTGTCACTTGTATAAGTCGTATTTGATTGTGGTCACAATGTTTACTTTCACCAAAAAGGATAGATAGCACTGAACCATAATGTTGTCTAAGTCTGTTGAAAGATTTGATTTGTTGAAGCCCATTGTTGCTGTTGTGTCTCATCTGAAACTGACTGAATCCATGAAACTAATACTTTATTACAGAGAAGACAAAAATTTATTGTGGATCGTGATGCAAATGTTGCTTTATTATAGATTGTGCATGGATAGAGTGGAGAAAATTGGAAGAAACTGTACTCTTCAAAATGTGTGATGTTCTTAGTTCCACACCTATCACTAGACATAGGATTTTCCTTAGCCACAGATAAGAGCTGATTTATTATGGATGGGAAGGGTGAAAATGAATGTTATTATGAATGAAGGTTTATTATGAATGGCTAACCAATCTTAGGTAGATCAATAACAAGCCATGACGGGAATGGGTGTTTATTATGGATGAAGAGGTTGTGAGTGTGTGCAAAGTGAAAGGATGAAATGGAATCCTGAAGGAGGGAGGAGCAATGTCTCTACACATGGCGTCGGTGACCCGGTTTTCACCATGGTACTTGCCCAGGGCGCCACCGAAGTAGTTTTCACCGTTGGATGAAATATTTTTCTGTTTTCCAATTTTATTTTATTTTTTTAAAATTTTTTTTATTTTATTTTTTTATTTTTGAATTAGGATACTCTGAAGAGCTATGTGTAAAACCTGCGAAGGTGCATGCTGTTGATAGGATCCTCCAAAGGTTCACCCTCTATGGTTGAGATCTGATATGCATCGGATCCATAGGCCATTGTGATGATGTAAGGACCAAGACAATTTGGTTTGAACTTTCCCTTCTTCTCTTTGTCTTGCTGATTTTTAGGATTTTCACTGAGAAATAAGTCACCCACCTCAAATGTATGGGACTTTACCTTATGATTGTAACTGCATTGTTCCTTGACTGAATGATGTGTAGCTCGAGTGACTGCCTTCCTTGTTGAAGGAACTGAGAAAGAATTACTATTGTGTGGACTGTGTAGGCCCATATGCGTGTCACCTAAAGAAGTTTGGGCATCCTTGAAAACAAAGTCCCTAGAGGAAGCTCCATTAAAGGTCCATAATGTATCACCAGAAGGGAAAGGATGTGCGGAACAAGTGGATGAGTGATGAAGGCTTATTATTGTGAAAAGAAGTGAAATTAGGATAATGTTAGGTCTTAGAGACAACTGAGAGAGGGGGGGGGGGGTGAATAAGTTGTCAAATAATTTAAACCAAAAACAACTTAACCAACTTAATGCTTAATACCGGTAAACCAATTAAGTATGTCGTTAGATAGTTATAACAATTAATTGCTATACCGGTAAGGATTAGTGCATGAAACATAAAGACAAAGTCATCCACAACAAATAACACCAATATTTGTATGTGGAAACCCTGTAAGGGGAAAAACCATGGTGGGAAACCTTACCCACAATCAGATGATACTACTGTAGATACTAAGTGTACATAAATGGGGTCTGCACATGCAGAAAGGCCAACAGCCTAGAGCTCACTGCTCAATCACAAAATGGGAGTCACGCTGACTACAGTTGGATAGTTAAATCCAATAAGAATGTACTGCACAAAATAGCATCTTCATATGCTGGATTCAGTACTGGTGTAATGCTGATATGCTTCCACAAAAAACCCTCCTTCAATCTTTAGATGATGTCTGTGTGTATAGCTCTTCTTAATCTCGCATATACCTTCACACAATCCTTTTTCGCATTCCACATTTGATCTTACAAATAAGATCTTACAGTTATACCATAACCTAAGACCAATTTTAGTAGGTCGGCTCTACAAGATATTACAAAAAAAATATTTTACAAACAATATAATATCTGATGCAATAACCGATTGAACATGTCAGCTTAATGCATTTACAACAATAATTAATCATCTCCATAGCGTGCCATGTTGATCTGGAAAAGATAAACCTGTTAGTGTAACCCTAGACCTATTTCCTGGTAACAACAAATATGCAACTATGAATATACCAATGAACAAAACTCCAGGACAAGATGTCCAGACGATGTCTTCGACATTACCAAGTGTTTTCCATGCCATTCCAAGTGTCGGTGATCATTATATCTTGCCGGTGTACCATATACTAGTAACTATGCAATAGTTACTTGCTTGCCGGTGAATGCTGCTGGATCTCCAAAGTGCTAGTGTTTTAGTAGGTGTTGACATCAATGACAAAAACATACCAAAATACCAACAATCTCCCCCTTTGGCATTGATGGCAACACAAGATGGAAAAACCATAAAAGTGCCAAAACAGAAATGCCAAGTACCAAAAACCAACAATCTCCAAAAAGATTATAACCAGAAAGTAATAATCTCTCCTAAACAACAATCTCTCCCCCTATGAGCAACATGTGTTTTCCAAAGTTTTTCCATACCAATCTCTCCCCAAAAGATAATAAAGATAGTGTGTTTTTCCATATATATCTCTCCCCCTTTGACATCAAATGCCAAAGTTACAATAAAACCAAGTTCATATACAATACCAGTCAATTCAATATACCAACTACTCCCCCTGAGAAGTAGCTTCCTCATCAAAGACCAGAGTAAAAGATTTCTCTGTTAATTCTGTCGATTGATGACAATCATCAATTGTCTAAGTCTCTACCGGTGGTGGTATGACTCCAAGCTGATCTCTGAGATATTCAAAAGTCTCCTTAGGCAAAGGTTTAGTGAAAATATCTACAATCTGCTCTTTAGTATTCACATAAACCGGTTTTATTTCCTTTGCTTCAACTTTTTCCCTTAGAAAATTCAGTTTGATAGAAACATGTTTGGTTTTAGAATGTAATACCGGATTCTTAGATATATCAATTGCTGCAGTGTTATCACAATAGATAGTAATAGGTTCCTTGCATTTTACCTTTATGTCTTTCAATATTTGCTTAAGCCATAGTACCTATGTACAGTTAGTTGCTGCTACAACATATTCTGATTCTGCTGTTGATAAAGATGTACAACTTTGTTTCTTACTTAACCAAGAAACTAGTCTGTTTCCAAGAAAGAATGCTCCGTCGATGGTGCTTTTTCTATCATCCACATCTCCTACCCAATTTGCATCTGTGTATGCACATAATTCAAAGTTTTCATCTCTAGGATACCATAATCCAAGATTTATAGTGCCTTGTAAGTATCAGAAAATCCTTTTTACTGCTGATTCATGATTTTCTCTAGGATTACTTTGAAATCTTGAAACAATACATACTGCATTCATAATATCAGGTCTGGTTTGTGTCAAATACAATAAACCTCCTATCATAGATTTGTATCTAGTTGGATTAACAGGTGTAGATTCATCCCTTTGTGATAATTTGTCATTTGTTGTCATAGGTGTGCTTACCGGTTTAGAGTTCTCCATCCCAAATTTTTTTAGTAACTCTTTTAAGTATTTGGATTGACTCAAGAATATACCTTTATTAGTCTGTGAAATCTGCAATCCTAAAAAGAATTTTATTTCTCCAATCATAGACATTTCAAATTCTTACTGCATTTTAATAGAAAATTCCTTACGTAATCCATCTTCTCCTCCAAAGATTATATCATCAACAAATACTTCTATAATAAAGATGTCATCATTAGTTACTTTATAATATAAATTGATGTCTGCATTTCCTTTAGTAAAACCAATCTTTAAAAGATACTTATCCAATCTTGCATACCAATCTCTTGGAGCTTGTTTTAGTCCATACAGAGCTTTTCTTAACCCGCAAACCATATCATTGTCATCTGTCAAAGAAAATCCATTAGGTTGTTCAATGTATACTTCCTCTTCAAGATCTCCATTAAAAAATGCACATTCAATATTCATTTGATAAACTTTGTAGTTCTTGTGTGCTGCAAAAGCCAAAAATAATCTGACTGCCTCAATTCTAGCTACTGGTGCAAAGGTTTCATTGTAATCAACTCCTTCTTTATGAGAATATCCCTTACACACTAGTCTTGCTTTATTTCTGACAACCTTACCATCTTCATTAAGTTTGTTTCTAAAAACCCATTTGGTTCCAGTTACATTTTTATCTTTAGGTCGGGGAATTAATGTCCAAGTGTTGTTTTTCTCAATTTGTTCTAATTCTTCTTCCATAGCTTTAATCCAAAATTTATCTTCACATGCCTCATTCAAAAATGATGGTTCAATTTGAGAAATAAGATATGCCTCTTCATTTGCCAATCTTCCTCTTGTCATAACTCCTTTAAACTTGTTTCCAATTATATGATCTTCAAAATGATTCAGTCTTACATACTGGGGTGTCTTAGTTTGCTGTTGTTCCTCAATTACTGTGGAATCCTCAGATTATATGGGGTAACTGGATCTTCACTCTGTACCGGTGGATTTAGAGTAGGTTCATTTGTCAAAATTTTTGTTGCTGGTTCAGAGTCTATATACCTTGAAGTTCCTCTGAATTGTTCATCAATCTTTACATTTGTACTCAACAATTTTCTGCAATCTCTTGTTAAAACATCTATATGCTTTTCTCTTAGATGAATAACCAAGAAATATTCCTTCATCACTTCTAGGATCAAATTTGCCAATATACTCATCTCTTCTGATATAACATTTACTTTCAAAAATTCTAAAATACTTAAGAGGAGGAGTATTACCAAACCATAGTTCATGAGGGGTCTTACCAGTTTCACCTTTGATGTGAACTTTGTTAAATGTATAGAACGCTGTGCTGACTGCTTCTCTCCAATACACATGTGGTAGGTTTACTTCTGATAACATACTTCTTGCTGCATCCAAGATAGTTTTGTTTTTCCTTTCAACAACTCCATCCTATTGTGGTGTCCGAGGTGCTGATAGCTGTCTTCTGATTCCATTCACTTCACAGAATGTATTAAATTCCTTAGATGTAAATTCACCTCCTTGATCTGATCTTAAACATTTGATTTTCTTACCGGTTTCATTTTCAACCAATGCTTTGAATAGTTTGAACTTTCCAAGTGCTTCTGATTTTTCTCTGAGAAAAGTAACCCAACACATTCTAGAATAGTCATCAATGATTAGCATGAAATATCTATCACCTTGTAAGATTTTATTTCTAGTTGGACCACATAAATCAGTGTGAATCAAATCAAGAGAATTATTTGATTTTTCTGGAATACTTTTGAAACTAGCTCTAACTTGTTTTCCAAATTGACATTCCTTACATACTGTATTCTGAGGTTTGACAATTTTAGGTAAATCTCTAATTGCCTTAGTAGTACTGATCTTTACCATGCAATCAAAGTTTACATGACAGAGTCTCTTATGCCATAACCAACTTTCATCTATATGTGTAATTAAGCATGTCTTTTCATTGTTATTCAAATGAAAGATATTACCTCTAGTCTGATTACTGGTTGCAATTTCCAAACCAGTTCTGTTCATGATTTTGCATTTTGCATTTTTAAATTGTAACTAAAATCCTTTCTCAACTAATTGACCAACACTCAAAAGATTATGATTTAATCCTTCAACATAGTAGACATTGTCAGTGTTATCCTTACCATCAAGAGATATTGAACCCTTACCTTTGATTGAACAAGCTTTGTCATCTCCAAATCTCACTAAGCCTCCATTGTATTCTTGAAAGTTCAAGAATTTACCTTTGTCTCCTGTCATATGATGTGAGCATCCCAAATCAATGATCCATTCATCCTTTACTTCAACTTTAGATGCCAGGGCCTGTACTACTGGTTGAGTAGTAGGTGCCGGTTGATCTTTTGTTATAGCAACAAAAACCCATCCATTCTCTGTTGGATCCTCATCAGAATCATCAATCACACCTTCATCAACAATGTAACAAGATTTGTCTTTATTCTTCTTAAATTTGTATCTCTGATATTCAGGGTTAGGCTTGTATGTTCTTCTAGCTTCTTCTCTTAGTCTAGCATGTCTATCAGGGCATCTTGAAGCCATATGACCAATCTTATTGCAGTTAAAACATTTAAAGGGTGCTTTACCTTCATACTTACTTCCAACTGGACCTTTAGGCATTTTACTTGCAAATAGTGGTTCAAGTTCTTCAAGTTCTTCATTTTCTTTCCTACTTTCTTCAAGTTCTCTTGCATAAAAGGATTTCCAATCAGATTTGTCAAATGATGGAGAAGATGATGTTGATGCTTTGAAGGCCAAATCTATCTTTATAGTAGCAACAGGACCAAATTCTCCAATTTCAAAAGCTAAAAGTTTCCCAATCAATGTATCCCTAGTAACTGATGTATTAGGCATTGTTCTTAACTCATTTATACCAGTGACTTTCATTTTGTATGCCAGTGGCAATCCTCTTAAAACTTTTGAAACAATTTCATCCTCACTTAAGGTTCCTCCACAACATTTAATACCCAAAACAATTTCATTTACTCTTTCCATAAAAGCAGAAATCCTTTCATCTTCTTCCATTTTCAGATGTTCATACCCGACTCAAAAGCTTTCAAGTTTTGCAATTTTGACTGTGGAATCTCCTTCATTCAATGTTTCCAAATGATCCCAAATAGCTTTAGCAGTAGACCTATCTGATAGTCCCATGATTTGTTGATCTGATAATGTGCTCAAAAGTGCTTCTCTTGCTTTGGAATCATTTTCCTCATCTTTTGTCAAGTTAGCTGGACTGGGCTGACCTAGTACAACAACAATATAACCATTCTTTGTAACTTCCCAAATGTCTTTTTCAATGCAATTTAGATGTGCCTCCATTTTGATCTTCCATATTCCATAGTTGGTTCCATCAAGTTTAGGACTGTCCTTCTTGAAATAATTAGTAGACATTGGATCTCCTCAAGCTGTTAAACTTCTGCAAAAGAGGACTAAGCTCTGATACCAATTGTTAGGTCCCGGAGACAACTCAAAGGGGGGGTGAATTAGTTGTCAAATAAATTTAAACCAAAAACAACTTAACCAACTTAATGCTTAATACCGATAAACCAGTTAAGTATGCCATTAGACAGTTATAATAGTTAATTGCTATACCGGTAAGGATTAGTGCATGAAACATAAACACAAAGTCATCCACAACACATAACACCAATATTTGTACATGGAAACCCTATAAGGGGAAAGACCACGGTGGGAAAGCTTACCCACAATCAGATGATACTACTGCAGATAGTAAGTGTACATAAATGGGGTCTGCACATGCAAAAAGGCCAACAGCCTAGAGCTCACTGCTCAATCACAAAATGAGAGTCACACTGAATACAATTGGATGGTTAAATCCAATAAGAATGTACTGCACAAAATAGCATTTTCATATGCTGGATTCAGTACTGGTGTAATGTTGATATGCTTCCACAAAAAACCCTCCTTCAATCTTTAGATGATGTCTGTGTGTATAGCTCTGCTTAATCTCGCATATACCTTCACACAATCCTTTTTCGCATTCCACATTTGATCTTACAAATAAGATCTTACATTTATACCATAACCTAAGACCAATTTTAGTAGGTCGGCTCTACAAGATATTACAATAAAAAAATTGAACAAACAATATAATATCCGATGCAATAACTGATTGAACATGTTGTCTTAATGCATTTACAACAATAATTAATTATCTCCATAGCGTGCCATGTTGATCTGAAAAAGATAAACCTGCCGGTGTAACCCTAGACCTATTTGCTGGCAACAACAAATATGCAACTATGAATATATCAATGAACAAAACTCTAGGACAATATGTCCAGACGATGTCTTCGACATTACCAAGTGTTTTCCATGCCATTCCAAGTGCCGGTGATCATTATATCTTGCCAGTGTACCATATACCAGTAACTATGCAATAGTTACTTGCTTGCCGGTGAATGCTGCTGGATCTCCAAAGTGCTAGTGTTTTAGTAGGTGTTGACATCAATGAAAAAACCATGCCAAAATACCAACAAAGAGCATGATGGAGACTTAGGATCAACAAGTATGTTTTTGACTTAAAACTGTAGAAATTTTGCCCCCAGTTATTTTGATATTAGGGGAGATCAACTCTTATTCTCTTTCTTTCATAGGATTTTTATCCTTGACTTTGATTTTTGCAGAGTCCAATAGCTTTTGATTTTGATTTGAACTAAAGGACTTCTCTTTATTTTTGACTTTTAGATTTTTCTTTTCAAAGCTTGATTTTTCATCCCCAATTAGTAAGGGCTTTTGTGATTCCATTGATCCAAGTCTGGGAGAGGAGTGGAAATGGAATGAGTGGATGATATGGTAAGGATATGTGAGCTCTCAAGAGGGCTGGCGATACATAATAGATTCTTCACTGGAACCACTCTTAGGATTATTGATATCAAGAGATGCTTGCATCACTAGAGGAGATTTGCATTCAAACTTAGTAGCCACAACACTAGGTGGTTCATACCCAATTCCTTGGCATTGCAAATTGTTTGTAGGTTGTTCATGTCGAATGAATGTCTTAGGAGATAGTGAGAGTTGATCAACATGAAAGATATACTCACCACATCCCATGTCTTTGATTTTTATTTTTTCTTCAATCTCTGTTTGCTTTGATGTAGAAGCTTTTAGGGATTTTGGATCAACATATGCTAAAGATGGAACAACTTCTCGATTGGCTGGAATTGTTATTTCAGATCTAGGTCGTAGATTGTTGCAATATATGAATGGGTTTGTATCAGCTTTGACGGTCACTTCAACTCCATTGTGTGGAAACTTGATACATCGATGATATGTAGATGGTACTGAACTCATCTCATGAATCCATGGACGTACCAACAGTGTGTTGTATGTGAGATCAAGGTCTAGGACTTGACAAACCACATCCTTAGTAATTGGCCCAACTTTGAGGGGCAAGGTGACTGTGCCTTTGGATGAGCACTCTTCATCAGAATATGCCTTAGTGGTAATTTTATTTGTAGAATTCATAGCCTTTTCAGAATATCCCAATTGTATTATTGTGTTCAAAGTAAATATGTTCAGACCTGCTCCTCCATCTATCAGGACTCATTTTATTCGATGTTTGTGTAGGAAGGCTTCAATGTGTAAAGGTGCATTATGTGGTTGGCCCACGGAGGTGTCGTCAACTTCTGTAAATGTAAGGGAGTGTGAAATGGAAAGGTATCCCACCATGTCTTGAAACTGGTCCATGTTTAGATCAGTGGGGACAAAATTGTCTCCAAAGTTTTGTAAAGAATGGCTTTATGTATGGGGGATATGTGTAAGAGCTCGAGGATGGAGATAAGTGCGAGTGTCTTCCCTAACCGTTCTACAAGGTCATACTCAGGCTTAGCTGATGAGGAAGTGGTGTTTTTAGCTGGAGAACCTTGCAAGGTGAATTTACCTCGATGAGTTGTAACATTACATTCAGAGGTAGGTTCCGAAGAAGATCCAATTCCTTTCAGGACGATCTTGGGTCTCTGCGTAGAATTTTCAAGTGTTTTGTCCTTGATGATAATGGCAGAGACATAATTATCCATTGAAATGTGATTCATAGTTTTATCATAGTTGTAGGATGCTTTGGTATAATTGGTCTGCTCTTCTGTGGTTTTGGCTTTTACCTTGTCATGTTTTGGGAATGGTTCCTTAAACATCTCATGTTCTTGGTTGGATGAGTATCCTTCTATCTCGATGTCTCCTTTATCAATAAGATCTTGTATGATGTTCTTCAGCCGATGACAATTTCTTGTTTTATGACCTTTTCTCTTGTGAAATTCACAATACTCATCATCGTTCCACCAATTTGGTTTAACCTTTGGCTCATATGGAGGCAAATCTGGAATTTTTATTATTTTGTTTACCACTAGCTTTTTGAAAGCTGACTCAAGTGGTTATCCCTATGGGGTGTACTTCCTTCATGATTTTGAAGTTGTTTGAGTATTCACTTGATTGTTTGTAGAGCTTGATCCTGAAAAAATGATTTTGGGTTGTACTATATTGGCATCAACAACACCATCATTGATTGTGTTCTTGTTTCTATTCCAAAATCTTGGTTTGCCTTTTCCTTTAAAGTCCTCTTTGTTTTCTTTGAATATTTTGACGATGCCTTGCTCAATTAGGACCTTCTGTTGCTAAGCCTTTTTAAATAACATCCTTGAAGGTGGAAAACAAGCTTTTCTTAGGTCATAACCAATGTCTTTGTTAACATTTTGGGTGCACATCTCTACCATTTGTTTTTGTGGAATTTTACAAGAGCATCTACTGGCTAGATTTCTCCATCTTTGTAAAAATGATGAAAAAGATTCTCCATCCTTTTGTTTGGTGTTGCACAAAGTAGAGACTGATATGTCTGTCTCTATGTTGTATGAGAAATTTTGGATAAATGCCTCTGCCAAGTCACCCCATGACTTAATTCTAGGTGGAAGTTGGGAGAACCATTCCATAGCTTGATCACCTAGGCTCTGTGGGAATAATCTCATCAAATATGTCTCTTCTGCTGCTACCTCAATGCAAGCTGTGAAAAACTGTCTTATATGTGCCTTAGGATCCCCTTTTCCTCTGTACTTATCAAACTTAGGTGTCACAAAGTGTGTAGGAAATGGAGGCACTGGAATGCTTTTATCAAATGGATAGGGACATATGTCTCTCATAGTGTAAGTTGGCTTTGGTGTATTTATGTCCTCCATTTTCTTTTGTAAGTCCTTGATTTTCCGTTCCAAATTGTTCTTAGGTGGAGATCGACTTCTTGGACCAAACCCCATGCCTTAACCACTGGGTGGAGGAGGAGCATGTTGCATATATGGATGATATTGATCATACACATGTTCATATGGAGGAGGTTTATAATGATGTTGTGTATATGGACCACTTGGTATAGAGTCATGATGAGGAGCAAAATATCTATTTTGTCCTTGTATACCATGCTCTATAGGAATATCATGAGTTTTTTCTAGTGTGTTGGCCCCAAATTTGACACGGGGTTTCCTTGTGTCCAAATTTTGAGCATGCCTTTGGATATCCAATTGCTTTGATGGTTGATCCTTAGCATTGGTATGTGATTGAGTATATTTTTCTATATAAGACTTCCATAATGGTCTGCGAAGGTGAGTATCACATGCTTGACCATGTGTGTATGGGACCTTTAATTTTTGAAACAAAGATGATGGTGATTCAAGCACAAGATGTGGTCCTTTATTGCCTCCACTATTAGGCCTCCTTTGATCCATGTTGAGGTGAGGTTGTTGCAAAGGTCGATTTTCCATTATTTGAGACATGTCAAAATCACGAGGAATCTTGGCTCCACTTTGTGCCATCACTTGTAAGAAGTATTTTCTATCTCTCCTCATTATTTCCTCAACCAATTGATTGAAACGGGGATCCATAATGGAGTCTTCCACTTCTGCTGAATGTACTAAAATATTGTCCATATTGTCATTGTGTGTATCATTGTTGTTTATAGTGTCCATGTTCTCAACATTTGGAATGTTTCTATAGGCATCCATGTTAGGTAATGTAGTATGATCAGAATTGAAGAAGATATCATTGTCATACTCATAAGAACTCATGTTTGCGGACTCTTGAGCCTTTTTAGCTTCTCTCCTAGATTTTTGGGAACGGGTTTCAACCATGAACTAGGTATTGACCAAGATATTTGAGACTAGATGAAAATGGAAAGAGTATGGAAGACCAAGAGTTAGATGGAATGTAAATGAATCCGAGGTGTACTTGCAATGTCCAAAGTGTAAGACCAAGTATGTATGTAGTAGAGTAGGTGGGACTTCCAAAGAGATGATAGTTTCTCTTGATGAGGTAAGTTGACCTTGACTCTAAGTAAGACCAAATGAGACCCAAAGGTGATAGACCTTGATGAGGGACCACTTAGCAAAATGTTGTTGTATGTAATGTGTTGAGAAAGTATGATGAGGACAAGCAAGTGACCTTTTGACTCAAGTTTAGACAAACGTGAATGTAATGCAAGATATAAAGCAATGATAGACTTTGTGAGACCCAAAGACAGGTTGAATTCTAGATGAAACCCAAAGAGATACCTAGGAAGCTCAATAATTCTAAAACTGACTATTCTTGTTTGCTGGATTGTAAAAGTTTTTCAATTCTGAACACAGACGTGCTTAAATGACACAGACGTGTTTATGAGATGTTATAAATGCAATGTTGCTCAAAATAACATAGATGTGTTTCTAAGATGTTATAAATTCAATGCTACTCAAAAGACCATAGATATGTTTCTGCCCTTCATAGACACGGTTAGATGACACAGACACGACTCTGTCAGACACAGACGCATTTCTGAAAACTGAGTGCAATTTTTCCAATCTATGAAGTGACTTGTTGTGACCAAATCTGAATGTTTGACTGTTTTCTGTGAGAAGTGGACACAGTGTTGATGAGTACTCAATGTTTGCAAGTGTGTAGACTCAAAATGACTCAAAGAAAAGTGTGTTGTTTGATGTAAAATTGTTTTGCATACACTTGAAGACACAAAAGACACAATGTTTTGATGTTTGGTCTTGAATGTTTGATTGCTCAAAATAAGACAAACACAATTCTTATGGCTGGCCAGGACAATAGTTGTTGATCTCACATGAGGCTACGCTATTCAGAGTGGATACTTAGATGCTTGACCCCACTGGCTCCACCCTTGGCACTCACTTCTTGGGGCAGCCAAGCATCAGTCCCCATGAAAAATCCTCATGGTGAACTTTGTATCTCTACTAAGAACCGTATGTGTGTGGGCCGCTCCAAAGGTTCGACCTCCTGCCCCAACAACTAGAAGGATTTTGGCTTCTAAAACAAAAATGTGCTAGTAAGGGCATCCGCTCATGTGGCCATACATGCGAAACTTTCAGCTCTGTAAATACAGAAGGCTCCCAACTAGTAGGGGTTACGCCCTACAACTGATCAAATAAATTTGATTAAACAGGTTTATGGGGAGACATAGTGTCGGTATGAAATAATCAACACATGTTATCCATAGTTTTCACCATGAATACAATTGTTTATAGTGGTTCGGAAGAGGTGGGTTTTTCTCGCTACCACTTGGGTCGTTACCTCCTCACTAGTAGTCCTAATGACCACACGGGGAGACAGGCCCTCTAAAGATTAAACAAAAAGAGCCTATTGCTCAAGACACAAAAGACACTAGTTCAATTTTAGTGCACCAATTGAAGTGTTTGCTAGTCTATGAAAACAAGACACATAATAAAGATCAAAAACCCTTGCCAAGGTCCTACAACAAAGATCTATTAGTAGTTTGGATGGTTTCAAATAATCACCCCTTCCTACAAGCACACAAGTTAGGTAAATTTTAGTTCCAAAAGACTTTGTGAAATAGGGGCCTTCGACAAAACGATTTTGCTTTCAAGACAAGCTGCACCAATTTTGTTAGCTAGATCTGAAGATGTTAGCTCAATATAAACCAGATCTGAAATCCAAATGATGAAAAAATGAATCAAAGAAACGAACATGCAAAAACTGAATAGAGATGCGCTTATCAATAACACAAATGCTAGATAAATATGCAAACACGGTTAGATCTGATACAGACGCGGTTCCTGAACACAGACGCGGTTCCTGAATATAGACGCATTTGTAGGCCTCACAGACGTGAATAGGGAACATAGACGCGCTTCATGGAATCTGCAAAAAAATAAAATAATGCCGAAGGTGCAGACGCGATTCCAAATATCACAAACACGATAGAAAATAAAAAATGCGATCCAAAGGTACGCAGACGTGAAAATGTCAAAATATTGTCGGAAATGTCAGATCTGCAACTTCAAAAACACAAAATCAACAAAAGATGTTAAATGCAAAAGGGACAAGAGTCCCATCGGGCATGCCAAAATATATACAGTGAAAATGGATACAACAATGTTGAAAGACTAGATGAATTCAACCACAAAACCCTAGCCTAACAACAACAAAGATCCACCATAACATATGAAGATTACCTAAGACAATGCAAATCAAATGAAATCACAAAGATTACACCATCACATTTCCAATAGGGTTTTAATCTCCATTCTTCCTATCTCCATTGATCTTGCTTGATATATTCGCGCTCAAATTTTATGTGCACAAGAGCTCAACAAAGAACGGAAATGTGGTTGTAAGTATGATCGCATATGAAAGGTCGAATGCTTAGGATGCTTGATTAGAATGTATATGTCCAAGGGTTGAAAATGCATAGGGTTGATAATGAAGGAAGCATCTCCTTATATAGAAGACACTATAAGAAATGGAGGGATAAGATTGAGAGGTGTACAAGATAAATGGCCGGCTATGATTAGAGGGTAGGTAGTGTATGAATTAAGAGATGAATGACATGTGTCATAGGTAGAAAAGGCTAATGAATTAATTAAATAAATAAAGATTTATTTAATTAATAGAGAAAGTGGGATCAATTAAATAAAGAAGATATTTATTTAATTTAGGAAAAGGATAATTTAAATAAATAAATGTATTTATTTAAATGAGAAATAAGGCTAGAAGAGGATAAATGAATTAATTAAATAAATAAAGATTTATTTAATTAATTAGATTGGACAATTTTAGGTGTACACTCACACACACACATATATATATATATACATATACTTATATAGATATATACATACATACATACATATATATATATATATATACATATATATATATATATACATATATATATATATACATATATACATATATACATAGATATATATACATATATATATATATATATACATACTATACACACACACACACACACACACACACACACACACATATATATATACACATACATATAAACATATATATGTATGCATATATATGTATATATGTATATGTATGTATGTATACATATGTATATATATATGTATATATATGTGTGTGTGTGTGTGTGTGCGCGTGTACACACACACACACACACACACACACACACACACACACACACACACACACACACACATATATATATATATATATATATATTACATGCGGTAGTTTGACCCCACCCTACAGGGCCTTGACTATGCAGAGTAGTATTACATACTAGGGAAACAATACTCACAGTCATGGCCCCACCCCTGGTCGTGGGTTGTTGGGCTTGCAGGGTTGGGCATGGTGCTAACCTCCCACTGATCAGGGGTCCCACCCCTTGCATAGCAGTTTTTTCCACTCAAAACATTATAAAAAAAATGTTTTTAAAATGTTTTCTGGCCTTTTTTTAATGTATTTTTTAATAAAAACTTTGCAATGTTTTTAATCCTCCCAAATTGATATTTGAAAATTTATATTGTAAGATTATAATAATGTTGAGTCCAAGGTTTTTCTAGACCTTGACATTATTTTATTTTTGATTAAAAATTAAAAATATTTTTTGAATGGCATATTGGGCAAATTAATTTTTTGAGTCCAAGGCTTGCATTTTTAGCCTTATTGGTTTTTTTCTTCCACAAACCCTAACTCAGGCATATGATATCGGATTTTCAAGTTATTATATTTGTTGAAAAGTTGACTCAGAGTACTACATGATGGTATGATCAGTTTTTCTATATTTTTGTTATTTGGGCAGTGAAATGTTAAGTGGAAGTGGGAGGTACCTTTATGACTTTGAGAGGTCATAACTTGAGCACATGGAGTTGGATTTTGGACTTTGAATAGTCATTAGAAAGGTCTTGTAGATCACCACACATTGGTTTAGATTTAGAGTAAGTTTGACATGATTTATTTGTTGATATTTTGATCTAAGTTGTTCATGGATTCTTTTGGCTATGGTGACATTACGAGTTTATGACATGTTTAGTCTTGGAGATTTAGAGTCTATGCCATTGTACACTCAACATGTATCTCAGATTGGTCTCATGTTGACATGGTTATCAATTTTGTTGTGAGTGTGTATGTTGCATTATTTAGTCTATAAGTTGTGCAGTGTTGTAGGCGGTCTATACTTACAAGACTGCATTTATGACTTTGATATGGGTTGTCTATGAAGGAACACAAATGTACCACTAAGAGTGGGGGTGAATCAGAAGTTTTAATTTATCTAAATGATTTAAGCTCTAGTAACATAAATCAATAAAATATGAATAGAGATATCAAACACATTTAAACACACACACACAAGAAAAACTCATAACATAAGATATACAAGGAAAACGCACAGTGGGGAAAAACCTTAGTGAGAAATGCTACTGGAGTCTACTACTCCAATCCAGCGTCACAAGTAAATCACCGGTTACAACGCTTATAAACACCAACCCAAAGGAGCACCAACCCCTCAAGTTTATGGGCACCAACCCAAAGGATCACCAACCCCTAGTTTTATGGGCACCAACCCAAAGGAGCACCAACCCCTCTATCTGAGCACCCACTTAGATGAATACAAAAGGTAAATAAAAAGATACTATTTAAGAAGCTGGTTACAATTGATGTATTGTATCACATTGATTATCTTTTTCTCAGGATATTGACTTGTCTCTATTCTTCTCTCTGATCAATGGCTTCGATCTCAGCTCTCAGCTCTCTATTTTTCCTTGCTCTTCTTCTCTACAAACAACTCTATATTTTCTACTCTAATCACACCTTCTTCTCTACCTTCTTTTTTTCTCTTTGATCTTTGGCTTCAATCTCATCTCTCTGCTCTCTATTTTTACTTGCTCTTCTTCTCTGCAAGCAACTCTCTATTTTTCGCTCTAGTCACACCTTCTTCTTTGCCTCTCATAGTGTATATAACCCACTGTGTTATCTACCTCGACTCTGCACTCTCAGGTTGCTTGTCTCTGCTCTTCACTATTGCATTCGGCTATCTCTTCTTTTTCTTTCATCTTCCACCTACCTCCTCTTCACCTTCTGATCATACTGCATGAAATATTTTTCTGCAATGTTATGTTTGCACTAGCATCGTGTTATGTGCACCTGTGACCCTCTACTTTTTCATCTGTTCTGTTACCTCTATTTTTATAGAGCTTCTACACTTACACACTTTCAGCTAACTTTTTCTTCCTTGGTGGTCAACTACTTACTCCAAAGATTTTACCTACAAAAATAAAATCAAACAAAATCTTCTCGAGCCACTGAATGATTTGCCTTGTCTCATCATTCCAGTCTGGTTGCCGTCCACATTTAATGTTTCCTTTCTTCTTATTTTAGTAACCTCTACAATATTTTCAACTACCTTTTGTCTTGAGCATACATAGATCTTCCCACCAAAAACAAAAAAAAAAAAAAAAATCTTCTTGAGCTTCCAAGAAATCTGTCACACAATCTGATATGCCTACCAACTTAGTAACCTCAACTGTTACTGTTAGATCTCCTCAATTATCTCTTCATTTAATCATCACTGTATGCATAGTATTTTCCCTCCCAAACAAATTTTTTAAAACAATTCCTTTTTGACATCTGAGGAATCATGGCAGTAGAAGATTTGATTTTCAGTTTCAAATTTACCGCACTTATTAAATGCATTCTTCTTGTCTTTTGAACATTCTTTGTACTCAGATTACTAAAATTAGTAATCTCTATCTGCATGTAAGATTTGATATTTTCTTTGTAAATAACCTCGAGCTACTCACCAGTCTACAACTAGATCACCATTATTGCGTTCTTCACTATTTCTTGACCTACTCTGAAAAGATTGATAACTACCTTATTAAAAACATCTTCATCATTAGCTTCATTGCATCTATTTCATCTTTCAGCCACCTAGAAGATCAAATGTCATCATTTTTGTTCTCCAAGTCACCTAGTCAATATCAATCAACTGCCATGTGGACCCCTGTGTCTATCAAAATGCAACCATGGTGTCAAAATCTTCTCAATTGACATCCAAATCACTTGTTTAAACTTGGTCAACTACCACATAGAACATTTTGCCTATTGGGCAGCCAACATGTCGAATGAATCACCTTTTGACAGTCACAATGACCTTAAACCCTTTCAGGTTCTCCGCATCACATGTATGCCCATGGGATGGTGGGAGCCACTCTCTTCTTTCTCCTTATTGCCCCGCATCATCGTTCATGAGCCCATTTTACTTGTGCGAGGTAAGATTCAATGAAATCCTTCCTCTGTGCTCTCGATGCGGGATAGCGGGATTACTTCCCTCTTCACTCTTGTTAGCCTGCAACATACCTTGTGCAACCTTTTAACCCATGCAGGGTAAGGACTTCCTTTCTCCTTGCGGTAACCTATTATCCTGAAACATTCCTTTTATCATATCTTCCTCATTTCTTTCCTTGATTGTGCGGGATGGTGGGATTCTTCACCCATCATAGTTATTTATTTCCCCATAGTGCTTCTAGCCTTTGGTCTTCGACGTCGCGAGATAGCAGGGAATGTCATTTGAATTGCTTTTATGTTATCCCGCAAGACCATCACTCTTCCACCTTATGCAGTGCGGGATAGCGAGAGACATAACTCACTTCATCTTTTGTGTTGCCCTGCAAGCTCATCTTACTTGCATTTTATTCGACACAGGATAGTGGGGGCAACAATCACTTTTTTCTTTTTTTGACCCCACATGACCCTTTTCTTGGTCCTCCTTGGTGTGGGATAGCTGGGAACCTCTATTCTCTTTGGAATTTTTACCCCACACAACCATATCTTTAACCTTTTCAATGTCGCGAAGTAGCGGGAAATGCCATTCAGATCGCATAAATGTTATCCCGCAAGGTATTTTTGTTGCGGTCCCTCTTGTTGTGGGATAGTGGGACACCTAACAAACCTTTGTTCTATTTACCACGTAGGGAATTTTGTCTTACGTTCTCCAGATTGTGGGATAGAGGGGGCAACAAACCTGTCGCGTTATTGACATCCTTTGTCGCATAATCAACATGACTAGCCCGTCATGTTATTGACATCTCCGGTCATATAACCATCATGTTATTGACATCTACAGTCACATAACCATTGTGTTATTGACAACCCAGTCGCATAACTATTGTGTTATTGGAATCCCTTGTCTCCTTTTGCAGTTACGTAGATAGCGATAACCTGCATGTTATGCGCTCCACCTTAACATTTGTGTAACTAACATGACGCGTTATATACAACTACAACTGATACCCCATGTAATTGCACATGACTAACATGGCATGTTATGCATACTTGTTACCTATAAAAAAATTAAACTTTGAAAAGTCGCTCCCCTCTGCTTTTCTCTTTTAACTCTTATCGCGGCGTTTCCAAATTCCTTAACTTTTGTCACAAAGTTCTTAGCTTTTAGAACTGCTAGATCGCCCGACCAAGTTGGAGAAGATTGCATAATGTTGGCACCATCGAGAAGTTGGACTTGTGGTCACTTTCGAAAGGAGTTCTATGGTTGTGAAGTTGCATGACCTCCCGACTCCCTGATACCATTGGTGTTTGTGATTAATGTCCAACTCTCTTAAAAATTTAAAGGACACTAGTGGTTTAAAGTAAGGACATTTAGGGGAATAGTTTCAAATGGTTGTGGTACTTTGGGTTGGCAACATGAGTGATTGTACACGTAGGTTTTGCTTGGGCGTCGACGAAATTAAATGGGCTGTCAGATTGATAAGAATAACGACTCCTGATGTTTCTTCTTCCTCCTCATCGATTGCCATGCCATGCATTATTTTTAGGGAACAAATCAAGGAAATATTTGTGAAGTACCATCATTAATGGTCTTTAAGCAATCAAAATATGAAAAAAGGTGGTGGCATGTGTTCTTCATTTGACGTTGTCATTCTTGTAGAAAGTATTAAGATAGTTAAAAGAGAGAATTATTATTATTTTTGCATGTATCAAGATGGTCTTGCCTTATGATGGTGAACTGCCATTTCATAACCCAGATTTGAATTGGCCAGAGAAACGACAAGAGGACATAGTCCGATAGTTACGATCTTTTGCATGGAAAGCAGAAACTAATTTCAGTGAATATAGGAGGGCCACTACTATACGAGATAAGATTGTAGAACAAGCCAAAAATCACAAACAACGCTTGCAAAATGAGCTAGCAGCGAGAAGAAACTTGAATAAGTAACATTGGCAAAATGGTACTCCTATTCGGAAGAGGTTCTGTATTGTAGCCCGATGCCAACCCAGTGTAGTGGCACATTCTTTTGAGCATGTCTGATTTTTTCTGATCTACTATTTTTGATTGGGAAGAATTCGAAGATATCTTGCTGACGTTGGTTGAAGAAGAAGAAAAGGCCAATGAGATCGACAAACGGATTGCAGAGTTGAACCCGATACCTAACGATGGAGCCTGGAGGTCTTTTAGCCTTACCTATTGTGAGGCGGTTTATATTTTGATGTTTTTGTTTAGGATTTTTGTTTTGAAATGATCACAATCAAGAATTTTAGCCTTAGTAACCGTTTCTTGGAAACGGAAAAGACATAAGGGTCATAGCTATAAATTGGTATATTAGTTAATTTCAGAGGATCTTTTGGGGAAACTTTGTTTTTCTCATTAGAGAAAAAATTTATGCATGTGATTATCTGCTAGTTTAATATTGAGAAACTACTGGTGGATTTCATATATTCATAATCTTTGAATTATGGTTTGTGGATGCTTTTCTGTTCTTTGAAATGGATATCAGTTGGTGAATTTATATTGATGTGGTGGATAATTTGAAATCTCAGTTGCTATGGAATATTATCTGTGAATGGTGTTTCATAGTGGCTTTATTTTAAAATCTGAAAAATCCTAAAGATAGTAGTTAGTATTGTGAATGCCTTTACAAAGCTTTCTGGTTAAAAGCTCTTTCCTTACTTGCTTTTTGGTTAAAATCATATGAGTTATTAGTTTATTCATTGAAAATAATTAGAAGGTAGCTGCCACCTTGTAAAATAAGTAGATAATCAGTCAATTCATATTTTGTTAGACTGGTTCAACTATGGTTACATTTGTCATCTCCGTGGGCGTGAGAATATAGAGTTAGGTGACAAATCTGTTAACAACAATACTACAACCATACTTTTTCTGATTAAGATAAGCTTGCCCAATGCCTTTACCACTTCATTGGCCTTTGTCTTCTTCATCTAATAACCTGTACCAATAGCACATCCCTTGCTTGCCTTCTATATTTTCATATGGGACTAACACGCTATGTTATGTCATCCTGCACCAACACTCTATCTAGTGGGTGTCCTATATGTCTCTCTACACAATCTCTGTCAGGTTACACTTGCTCTCTGTGGCACATATAATCTCTGCAATTCACTACCCCTCATCTCATCTGCCACCCGTAGTATGACCTTGTTGATATCAATGGCAATATAGAAGTCTCTTCTTCAACTTCATCAAATCAGCCCTGCACACACAAATGTTGACATCAATGACAACTTCAATGCCAATAATATATGCCAATAGACCTTTAATCGTTGATGCATATTTATATTGGTGTCTTGGTTTAGTTACTTGGTTTGTTTATTTTTTTGTCATGTTGAGGAGGTGGAGGACCTATGGTGTTTACTATGTGATGCTTACATGTTAGACATATTGGGAATTAGATTCTTGTTTCATGGAGGTGATCATGTTGTCATATATGTTCCTTATGTGTATGGACATTGGCATGACATGATTATATTTATAGGTTCTTTGATTAGTGATGTTTTGATTGGATTCTTGATTGGTTATGGAATTGTATCTTCTCGTTTGAGGATCATGGTTACTTTGGCTTTTGGGAGCTCATGTTGTGAACTTTTAGTTCTTTGATTGTTAGATGGCTTTGGTTGATTCTCATGTTAGGGGATGGTTTTATCATGATGTCATGGATATATTGGTTACATTATTAGTGGGAGATTTTGATAATGATGATGTGGTGTTGTAGGATTGGTTCTTGATTGTTTGTTGGTGGATTTGTATCTTCTTGACTTGGAGATCTTAGTTTACTTCATGCTATTGAATTTTTAGTTATATGTGTGTAGACTTGGATGATCTTAATTTAGGAGATGGTTATCATGATGCTATGGAGAGATTGGTATCACGGTTCAGTGGGACCCTATGGCAGTGATGTGTATTCACCATTAGATGGTGGATGATCTGCTTAGTGTGCAGATGTTATAGGAGTCCTTAGATCCTGTTGCTATAGAAGGTTCTCTCATATTTGTGGATACACTTGTAGGAGATGGTGATATTCATGGTATTTGAGGATGTGGACATCTTAGAGGACTCACAAAGTTCTCTAGTTGAGGTGTGGTTTTATGCTTTCATTTGACATGTTATACATGTGTTTGATAAGATGGTTGATATTATGTCATGGTACAATCTTGATTGCATGCTTAGAGTTTTGGAATGACATGGTTATTTGATATGTTCATACGGAGCATGTTATCTCCTTGGAGGAGATGTTTAGATCCTGTTGTATGTTCTTGATTCTACTGTTGGTGCTTTGACATTGATCTTGTTGGGCCTTTTTATATTGGGTACATGATCATTTTCTTGATTACTTTATGGTGGTGCTATATTCCATTTGGATTTTGGCATGGATATTATAGGTACTTGTGGATACATGGAGACATAGGTGATGTTGTTATTCTATTGTGATTAGAGACATGTGCTGAAATGGTTGATATTTTTAGTAGCAAGATCGAGGAGCATCCACCTAATATGGGTTTGAGAGGAGATTGTTATTAGTGTGAGTCATTTTGACTTGGATAGCTTGATGATAATTCTCATTCCTTACTCTTTTCCTTCTTAGTGGTTTACTACTTAAGTGGTATTGCCCATTCTTCCTTTCAAGTGTATTATGTTTATGCTTATCTTTTATAGATATGGATCTTGAGCTATGAATAAATTATTAGTTCTGGAGGATTTAGTTTGAGAGATGTTTGGCATTGGTTATCTCCTTGTGCATTTGAGTTATTATTATGATGGCATTCATTTATATTGATTTTGGGAGATAGTTTGTTGGGATTATTCCCTAGGATGGGGAATGGTATTGGTTTGATCTTCTTGGTTATGAGAGGCTTACATCCATATTGATTACAAGATATATATATTTTTTTGGTCCAAGGGACTAAATGGTTTTGGATGTTGTTATGGCTTTTCACTTCAGGTTTTATAGAAGAGATCATATTTGACACAATTAGCATTTATAGGTGTGTGTAGAAGGATATGTTACAAGTTTTCATTTACAGTGTTTCTCTCTTCGGTCTTGGTTATCTTCTTGGATATTCAGTTTCACATTACATTGGATTTGAGGTTGTTTGGAGTTATGCGTTCGCTAGTTTGTGTTTATATGTTGTCATGTGGGAGATGACATGGAGGATCTCTTTCTTTTGTTGGTTGTGGAGAACATGGGAGAGTTATGGAGACTTGTGGTGAGATTTCTACTTGCAAGATTGGTTTACTAGTTATGCATTTTATTGTGGACATTCATTGATACTACATGGTTATGGTTACACTTTCTATGTGATGTTGTTAGTGGATTAATTTTAGATTTGACTTACCTATGCAGTGGGAGTCTCTAGGTATGTATATGACAAGTATTGAACTTGGATCTTATGATTGCATGCTATGGGTTATATATTTTGATGATATGAGATTCAATTGATATGTATAGCTTGGAGGTATGGATAGTTGGATGTGTTAGAAATTTCTCTAGGTGCTATTTCTGCTATGGTTATTTTGGTTCTTGATAGCTACTGATGCTTTGGATACCTTTGGATTGAGTGTTTGTGTTTGGATATTAGTTGAGGAAAGACTTATATTTCATCATGACAGATTGTGTGGTTTCTCTTTGGATGGTCTCCTATGTGTAGTGGTAGTGGGATGGTGGAGGCTGAGAGCATTCATGGATGAGATGGTTGTCACTTTGTTTCTTGATGTAGGTATCTTAATTGAGCACATGGATCACTTGGATTCCATGATGGTATATGTGGCTAGAGGGACTATTCCCTTGTTCGTGTTGTGATTTCTTATTGCCCCTTATGCAATGTACACAAAAAATGGGAAAATGTTAGGAAAATAGTTGTTGTACACCTTGCATAATGTTATCCTTGTTTTCATTTTGTGTGAAAATAAGGTAACCCCTACGATATTTTTTCTTAAATTCGTCTTCATTTCTCTAAGTTGTGAGTTTTGAAGCATTTTTTTTTCTTCACTCGTCATTGAACACTTTGTGTTCAATATTGAAAATCTTGTCTTCTTAGTTAAAATTCAAAATTTAAATTAAGAGAGTTTTTCTAGTTTTGGTGCAATGTCAGAGTTTAAGTTTGACTCTACACCATTTTGAGCATTTAGGTGTAAAATCGGGTTTTAAGTCCGAATTTACACTTGCAAGTCCTTTTTTTTATCTGATTTACACCTCTAAAGGCATGATGATGCAAATTGGACTTACAAGTCTGATTTAAATCGTTATTATGCATATATTTGCACAATTTCTCATTTATTGATTCGAGAGTATGATTTATATCGGGTTTCTTCCATCTCTTTTTTGTTGATTTATGCTCTTATTTCCTTCATTATTTTTGTAGAGATTCTTAAGGCACTTGATTTGTTTTCAAATTGAATTTGCTAAAACCCTAGTATGTATTTTGTTCTTCCCTTTGTGATTTATCACAGTCGATTTATTATCATTAACAATATACATCGAAGATTTTGCTTCGATGCATACTGTTAATAATTAAGTCTTGTATAATCAATTTTATTTTTATCAAACCCTAATGGTGTAAATACGGATTTGAAACTCAGTACACACTAAAGCATAAGATTCAATGTGTATTAGATTTAAATGTGAATCACATCTTTTCCCAAATTCGTACCCTAATGGTGTGTGGTGGGGTCTTATCCTGCCACCACTTTTTTCCTTCACTCTTGTTTTGGTGTTGATTGGGGTTGTGTTCTTGACCAACATCCAACACCTTGTGTTTTACATATGATCCAATAAGTATCGCCCCATGATGTGTGGTGGGGTTTCAAACCCAGTACCCACCATTGCCTTTGTTCTTCCTGACTACTATGTTGATTGGGTTTAGAACCCCACCCGATACCTTGCATTTCGACAGTCTTTTGTTTGTGCTATGCTTTAGGTGTTCGTCAAGGTTGTATCCCTGACTTGTACCAAATTGGTCCCTTTAGGTGTAAATTGGGGATATAACTCTGATCCATGCCATATGTTGATTTATCCTTTATGTGGCATATATCAAAGTTGTCACTCTGATCTGCACCTTCTTTGGGTATTCTTCCCAAATGCATACCGGGGTTACAACTCCGATATGCATCCCTTTAATGTTTTGTTATTTTACCAAGTGTATATTGAGGATACAAATCCGATATACACCTATTTTAATTATTGGCTTTTTCATAAGTGCAAATCGGACTTGTTAATCAGATATGCACTTGTTGTTGGTTTCACTTATATTAGTGCACCTAATACACACACTCATAGGTTGGTGATTTTTTACCATTTTATGATTGATCGAAGGTATTTGTTTTATCAAATGAGATTCCTATGGAGGCTAATATTCTCAATATGGAGATGAAATTTTTATATTGCAGTGTATTTATTGCAAATGATGGAGCCCTCACCTAGTAAGAAATCAATGAATTTTAAAAAGAGCGAACTTCATCCAGTCTTTCCTTCATCTTTCATATCATCAAATGTTAACAATATCAGAGATACGAAGATTGGCCATGTGGATCTTGAAGAATTATTGAAAAGAGAGAAAGAGACACCAGTGTCCTACAAAATGGAGCCCACCATCAACAATGGAATTTATCTAGTGGTGGCCTTTCCTATGTCAGCACATAATCCATAATTTGTGTTAGCCCTAGCTAACAAGTATGACCCTACAACTAGATCAGTAAAGGATGCATATGGGAAGAAAAAACTCATCAAGCTTGATGAGGACTTATTTGACACAATTTTCAAGTGTCCAAAGTTGTTACCTACTTTGACAACAATTTAGATAAATACAAGAAGAATATCAATGAAAATTGGTTAAAGACTCCTAGGCCACAATTGCAAGGTGGCCAGAGACTCTTTCTCACAGTGATTTCATTGAAGAGGTCAAAAATCTCATTACTCTTCTCATTAGGGTAAAAGGCCTTTCGACTTCTAACATTTACTACAAGTGATTGTATTAGTACATTCACATTATCAGGTAAAACAAGAAAAATATCTTCTTGGGAAAACATATTGCAGATGCTTTGTGTGAGAAGTTGACTAAGGTGCCCACCACCTTGAAGTTCTATATGATTTCCTATCTTTTCTATGCAACCACCTCAATGAGGTATTTTCCAGGTTTATCTACTATTAGTGACAGGAGTCAGGTTTTTGTTTGCAAGTATTTCACTCAGTTAACTCTCAAGGAGATTTCACACTATTTCAGGAGAGTCAATGATGCCTTCTTTGCTCATTATATGTATTTATTTGATAAAGATCTTCAAAACAAGAGAGTGTGAAATGAGGCTTGGAAGGTGGTGAGTTAATATGGTTGTATTTTCTTACAATTTCCCACATTTACATATATCAGGATTGGATGCATTGATGGAGAACCCTTCATTCCTCCAAGATATCTATTAGATAAGATCATCCTTATGGAGATTGCTCACCAAATGATCGATCCATGAGCGTCAATTTGGGGCTCATAAGACATGTCTCAAGTTCTCCATTGCCATAGGGAGGTACTCCATCTACAAGGCTCATGCCATGAAGGAGGAAATGAGGAGGGTGACCATGAGATTCTTCAAAGCTAGGAAGCATTTTGAATACAAGGGCATGGAGAACAAGATCAAGAAGAGTTACACCCATTTCCATTGGATTGAAGATGTATGGATTGATTGTAGAACCAAAGAGGACATCTAGAGACTTGACTATTATTGTCTGACAGTAGAACAAATTGAGAAAATTGATCTTGCTAATGTTACTGAGGATCTTGATGAGGATGGAGACATCCTAGATCTTGTGTATGAGAAAAAAAAGTTGTTGGATCACCTTTTCCTCTTATTTAGTGGTCCCAAAAGGAGAATACTTCAATAAGAGCCAAGTTCCAAAAAAATCTTGATAATACTAGTGTTTGTTAAATATTCATGGTGTTCAACTGAAGTCTTTTTAGATCGAATCATTTGAGGATGATGTCGTAGGGCCTAAAGGAAAGACCTGAATTAAGGACCAAGAACATATATGATCCTATGACTCCTAAAGGTCTAAAATTCAAGTTCACTGTTGGAAAATGTAAGAGATAAGGTGAGTCTTCAACTCAAGGGACTCAAGCTAATGATGAGATTGAAGGAGAAGAAGAATAAAATGAAGGTGAACAATAAGAAGAAGATGAACTAGAAAATGAGCAAGAACAAGAGGAAGGAGAATTTGATGAGGAGGGATTACCTGAAATCCCAAGTACTTCCTAGTCTCAAGCAACAAAAGAAGGCGTTCTTCCTACATCATGTGATATCACAAGTACTACTTCAGTCTCAGTTATTGATACTATTCCTTTGGGTTCCATTGTGTCATTTTTGTCACAAGCTCCTGAAATTCATGTTATTCCCTCCACTTCCACAAGTGAATCTTCCCTTGATACACCTCATGAAAACCTTGATATTGTTTTCCTTGCCAATTTGTTTGAGGTTACTTCTTCCATGTTGGAATATTTTGATAAATTAATGTCAAAAGCCCCACGTTCCTCCTCAGGTTTTACTGCTCCAAATCCACCCGCCATTGTTACCTCAACTCCACCCATTATTACTACAAGTGTTCAGTCTCAAGAGTTAGTGTAAAGTGGAAAAATCGAACCCTAGTCGTTCTCCCCTCCCCAACTCCAAGGAGAGAGAAGGGAGAGTCACTAGGGTTGATGGTTTTCACTTAGGAGGGACTTTACATTCAAAAGAGGGGTTGAAACCCACAAGATCCAATCCCACACAATGCAAGATTGGATTCTATATGAGTTTCAAGGGTTAAGACATCAAGGATACCCTCTTTTGTAAAGAAATGTGGAAAGAATGATTGAACTAGGAATGCATGTAAAGTGGGAAATATTCGCTTATAAATAGAGATAGGGATATGATATGAAGCTGCGGACCTGGAATTAGCAGTAAAATGTCGAGACGGAGCTGTTCTGCAAATTTGAGCGAAAGTTGACGGGACGATGGCGCCCGGCGTGCACACGGTCCTCCGAAAAATCCGCGAAACGAAGGGGGATCTGTTCGTCTCTGCGCAAGGATTCCAGATCTTCAATTACAGCCGCGTACCTACAACCTACACATAGAAAAGAGAGGACGATTGGGGGGTTAGGGATGAGGGGTTTGCCCTTAGGTCAAACCCCGGTTTTGGAATTAACCAAGAAATGAGAATGCTGTAAATGTAAATGTTTGTAATGTAAACAAGTACTGATACCTTGTTGTAAGAATGTTTGTATTCTTACATGTGAAGGTGTAAATGTTGTAGTATGTAATGTGTTGTAAGTGATCTCCTCTTCAATGGTTGAATCCTTGTCTTGAATGCAACACTTAGCCTTGAATGGAGACTTAGAATGCTCAATTGCTTGAAGGAATGCTTGAATGCTTGAATATCGTTTCCGCCTTTTTTTCCTCTACCAAAATGGGAGAGGAAATGTAGTTTATATACTTGTCAATTAGGGCTGATAGACTGATTTTCCCGACCTTAGGCTGACCAGGAAATGTTATTTTCCAATTTGCAAACATAAAGACCCGAGACCCAAAAGAGACCGGGCCCAAAATAGGGCCAGGGACCAGGGCGCTGGGCGCCATGGTCCTGGGGGACCAGGGCGCTGGGCGCCCTAGTCCAGAAGGACCAGGGCGCTGGGCGCCATGGTCCCACCTCCAGGGACAGTGGGGTGCAAGGAGGATCAGGCCAGGGTGTTGAGAAATGCAGTTTTTGATGTCATGAACAAGTTTCAGGGTCTCCATTTAGGTTCCGTGTTGCATCGCCATCGTGAAGACCCAAATGCAGTCGAAATTGCAAGTGTCGCAATTTTAGGACGCTACAGTTAGAAACACAAGTGTTGACTATTGGAGTGGATGATGACACACTTTTGCCACCCTGGCTAGCGTCTAAAACTCCTAAAAGAAGCAAGCCATCTCTCTAGATGACTTTGATTTCAGCTAATTGGTGCCTGTAAAGCCCAAAATCACAAAGAAGGCTAATACTTTGTCTAGATTGAGAACAGATAATCAAAGAATAAATATGTAGAAATGGCAATCCCACCTCTGAACACAAACTTGGATAAAGTACATCCTATTGATTATGTCATCAAAAGGATTGATTTGGGCAAAAAAACACATGAAGGTATAGTTGAAGATGCTCAAAATTCTTTCCAACATCTTGTGGCAATGTTCAATGAAGAGAAAGCCAAGAAAGATAACTTCAAGAAACAAGTTGATCAACTCACAAAAGTCCTAATCAAGAATACCAAATCATTAGAGTTAGTTAAACCGATCACTTTTTCAATGGATGCACAAATTGTTAAACAAGATGAACAAGTCAATTATCATGGGAGAAAAATTGGCTAATGGATGGATAGATTGTTGATCCAAGGAACTCATCTTCTATGTTCAAAGGTTACTCTTGTGAACAACTTGGAGGAGGTAAGAAATTAAATTGATAAAACTTTGAATTTATTTTCATAATGAATTGGACGCACATGAGAAGGACTTTGACTCTTGGTTGAAGTTAGAGGATTTCCAATTGGATGTTCTAGTTGATTATAGAGTGCTCCCTTCAAGGGATATGCACATTGATCAAAGGGAAATAGTGGAACATCAAATGAACACAATATAAATACTTATCAAACATTTGAGGAAAGCACAGAAAGAATATAATGATAAAGGGAAATACATCGTCGAGAAGATATTTTCTCTTGTACTTTTCTTGATGAATGCCAGAAGCCCCTTCATGAGGATGTTATTTCAAAGAATTAAAAATTTCAGTTGGTGAAGAGTTTAACATACAAGCTTTCTCATTATCCTCAATTGATAAGTTGATAGATATCCAAGTAAATCTGGATGATCTAACCTCACTTTTGAAAAAACACAAAAAAATGCTATGTGAGCCTTAAAGATTCTAACACCCGGGTCAAGGTCATCAAAAGTCACACTAAAGGAATTGATCAGGAGTAGATGCAATCAATTCTTCAAAAGTTTGAAGAATTCATTAAGCAGGATCAAAATGGAGTTGTTGTCATGAAGGATTGTGCTTGTGATGCTATGTATGAAAACTAGCAATCCTGTGAAACATGGAAACACCTTCAAGCCTGTGGGTTGCTCAAAGTGAAGGTGAATCTCCAGATTATAGGCCGGCTTCATGTATGATGAATCTCCTACAATTTAACTTTTGTTGTGAAAAGGGATAGAAAGCTTGCATGTAATGAAAAACCTATCCTAATGGAGGTGATACACCAAAATGATGTAGTTCTACTTGTTGTCCTAAAACTATAACTGGCTGCAACAAAGACCAATAATTATCTCACAAATCAAATAATATCATGAAATTCATCAATATTTCATGTGAAGGCTCGAAGTTCTCCAATGTTGTATGAAGGAAAAGTAATTTTTCATAACACACAACTGATCGGAGACTAGATGAACACAACACACAACCTGAATTTACTATGAAATCTTCCTATTTCTGCAAAGCATAAACGAGACAAAGAAAATGATTCAGTAATTGTATATGGTGAAAATGGATAGCAATAAACAACAATATTGAAAGACTAAAATGGATTCAACCACCAAACCCTAGCCTAACAATGAACAAAGATCCACCATAACATATGAAGATAACCTAAGACAATGCAAAACAACTCAAAATCACAAAGATTATACCATCACATGTCCACTAGGGTTTTGATCTCCATTCTTCCTATCTCCATTGATCTTGTTTGATATGCTTGCTCTCAGATTTTTGTATGCACAAGAGCTCAACAAAGAACGGAATGTGGTTGCAAGTAGAATTGTAGTGTAGTCAAGCTGCATGAAAGATCATTAGCATGAGTGATTAGCCATTAGGGTTTGACAATGAAGAAAGCATCTCCTTAAATAGAAGACACAATAAGAAATGGAGGGTTAAGATTGAGAGGTGTAAAAAGAGAGGTCGGCTAGGATTAGAGGGTAGGTATAAGAAATACCAAAATAATGAAAGAGGTAGGTAGTGTAGGAATTAAGAGATGAATGACATGTGTCATGTGTAGAAAAAGATAATGAACTAATTAAATAAATAAAGATTTATTTAATTAATAGAAGAAGTAGGACAATTAAATAAATAAAGTATTTATTTAATTTAGGAAAGGAATAATTTAAATAAATAAATGTATTTATTTAAATGAGAAATAAGGCTAGAAGAGGATAAATGAATTAATTAAATAAATAAGGATTTATTTAATTAATAGAAGAATTAGGCTTAGATAATTAAATAAATAAAATATTTATTTAATTAGACATGACAATTTTAGGTGTCTACAGTAATAAATCAAAATAACTCTATCAAATCATTCATCTGACAATGTAAAAATAAGAATAATTGACAAGGAAACTGAAACTCTTTATTGCACACTGAAAATAATCTTTATTACAATGCTGAAAACTGGAAAAAAACGTTGAGCTACAATACTTTTTGTTGTATGTTAAGAAAAAATAAAAAACCATAAATAATAATGAAGAAGGAGAGAGAATATATAGAGAAGAAAAATCCTAAAGACAACGAGCTAAACATAGCATGAAAGAATCTGCATGAAGAAACTCTAATCCGAAAAGCTACATGAGAAAAACCCTTGGGCGAATTCGCCCAAAATAGTGTATAAAGCACATGTGAAAATCTGCCAAAAATAGCTTATGTTGCTAAAAATAGCTCTCCAACTCAAATTACATCAAAGTGATACTCAAACTGTTGCATGAGAAGCCCAAAATAGCCACTGAAAAAGCACCCCTCTCTCTGAAATATGCATGCCATCCTTGCCAAATATAGCACTGAGAAAAAAGAAAGCACCCCCTCTACTAAAAAATTGCATGCATAATATGCTCTTATATCTCTAAATAATTTTATTTTAGCACTTAAAGATAAAACAATTTGTTTTATTTTGAGTGCTAAAGTAAAATTATTAATTTCCTTTTTTCAATTCTCTTTTTATATTTTAATATAATTTTATTATTTTTGATAAAATAAATCTTAATAAATTTATATTAAATATAAATACAATTTAAAACATTAATAAATTTATATTAAATACAAATACAATTTAAAACATTTTATAACTTCATATATATTAATTAAGATTTATTTTATCAAAAATCTTGAATAAGATACATTAAGTTATAATCAAAAAATAAATAAATAAAGAGCTTAAAGCTCTTAGCCCTTGCATGGGCTCATATTACATTCACTTAGGTCTAATGACTTAAAAAGTCATGACCATGGCTCCACATAATATGCATGATTTGTTTCTTAAAAATAAATAAAGAAATACAAAAGCCCTTTTGAAGAATTAGGGCATGTAACATAAAAGTCATCCTTGAAACCCTAAAAGATACATCCTTTCCACTTTGCATTGTGTTCCTTCTTCTTGCCGCTATGCATGCGTGTACTCTGGTACTTTTGGAGCTCAAAACTAGGGTTTATACAAGATGGAACTGGTGATCTTTTGCATGATCTTCTACTGTGAACTGGAACTTCTCCAACCGGTATGCAACTGATTCTTTTTATCTTATCATGTAGTCTATTGGTCCTCACAATTGGAATAGTAACTGGGTTCTAGCTCAGGGATTGGACATCCTTACTGAGTAGCTACCTCTCCTATGGAAAATATTCATTTACTTTATTGACCAGGGTCGTGAACTTGAAATGGGTCGGCACTGTATGTGCACTAAGCTCAAGTTGAAGCCATTCTATCCTACTGCAAGAAAAAGAAAGTTTATGAAAGAAATATACAGAAACATAATGACTCAAAAATTTGTCAAAACTTAAAATTGAAAGAAACTTAAGCAACTTCTACTAATAAAAAATGCTTTGGTTAGCATACAACAACTACTTTGTTTTCTTTGGTTGTAGGAACAAACAAATGAACTGTTTCCAGTGGCTGCATGAATAGTTGAATACCAAAACAACAACTATAACAAAATAGAAATTAACTAACAAATGCACAGGAACTACTCACCAAGTGGGCCCCCTTGAGTGAGTATATCCACAACTCATATAATAATTGATAAGCTCAGAATACCACCATCTTATTCATTTCAAGTTGATTTCAGTATACATAAGTTTGAAAACCAGAATACTACTAACTCTATGGTTTCACTGTCTACCCCCACGAGGAGGTAGATACCTTTATTTATAATAAAAACTAATAACAAACCTCCAACTGATCAGCCCACGTCCTAAAGGAATAGGTGAGAAGGATTTATTACATCAAAAGAAGAAGTCAGAGCATAAATGTAGAACAAACAACTGTCCTACTGCTGAGAAAATATAGTGCAACCTCCTTTCCTAGATTTATGCTTCATCAGGAACAATCATGAATGCTTCACTAATTGCTCTGTTGAAGAAGTGATCAATTGGTTATGGACTCCTTCAACGCTGCTCCACTTTGATTGGGTCTGCATCCATCGACATGATGATGTGTCTCTTTAATCACCAACTTAGTCATTCTCTCATATTGGTTGTTCCTACATCATGGCATTAATGTGCACAAAAGCATTTGTATCAATTGATGCTAACATAACATAAATTAAACTATAATTTAAGATTAATTCAGATAATTTGTATAGTTTGACTATATAAATATCATCAGATAAGAGCCGTAGGTATAGGATAAATCATATCTAATAATACCAAAAAGACATCAACCGGGGGAGTTCTATGACCTAAACATTGTCCAAACATATGACAAAAGAAAGAGTTTTAATGACAAAATTTGACAAAATGGAGCCATTAAATTGGCTCATCGCAATCATTCTTTTCTGTTCGAAAATTGTAAGAACTTTGTTTTTCATCATGCATACACTAGGGTTTGAAGTAAAATATTTTATTTATGCTTTCCATGCATTAACTCAGACCGCATTTTCACTATTTTCCATTTCTTGTGCATGAATTTTGACTTTATTTGGGTTCCTTGGCTATACCATTCACTGGATTTTAAACTACATGTTATAGTTCTTCTTCATTTCCTTTCTTGGCCATGATTGTAACTTTTATGATAGTCACTGCTTTTTATCTAGAAATGACTAGTACAAAGCTCATTCAAAACATTATTCCTGTAATATCCATTCGTTGTATTTGTCAGAGGAGAGAAAACACTATGGGCTTTGCAACAGTTCTTCTCATGATTTCTTAAAACTAGGTTGTCTTCCTTTGATTTGGCAGTCCTTTAATATATGGTCACTGTCTCTGTATAAATCTTTTTGATTGATCCCTCTCTATGCACTACAATCTCTATCATTTCCATATGTACACTTGTGGTATTCTAACCCCTTGACAACTTCTCTATATTTACTATGAAGAAATGGTTGCTCTTAACTCAAATTGCAATATAGTTCATCATAGTAGTTGTAAGTTTTATGTGTGTTGTCTTCTACTCAAGATGCTTGATACTAGTGTTTCCTTGTGCTTATTCCACTTGAGATATGTCGTTATAGTGATTATGGAGACTATGTGGTGCCTTTCCTTGATATCTCTGTGATATACTTCTCCTTGTAGCATTCTCTAAAAATGTAATAATGATTGTATTTACTTCTGTGTATTTGGACCATGAACTTTTCAAAATTTATTTTTTACCCTTCATGATTGCTCCTTTTTGTTGTCATGTCCTTGACTGTTAGGACTTTAAATACTATACTTTTTACTATCATAATTTTTTGTTCTCTTGCATATATATTCACTATCAACTTTGTGTTGGTTTTTGTAATGCAACTTGCTTTGTGATTTCAAAAGGTTTCACTGTCATTATTGAAGGGGATATTATGACTGGATCTTTATGATGATAAGTGTTCCTTTCACTAATTGATCCTTTGGCATGGGACTGTAATCTCCTGCCAGATGATTGTAAATTTGTTCCTTCACTGTGCCTATGGGCTTCTATCAATGCTCAAGGCTACTACTATGACTAACTTGTCCTCATGACTCTGTATGGTTTATTCCTGTAACCTCTGTTATAACTGTAGATAAGAAGTGATAAACTGTACTTTGTTTTTCTTTGGATTGTCCTACTATGGAGCCTTGAGCTGGTAACTATGAATCTTTGTTGAGACTGCTATATCAATTTTTTTTTATGAGATTTGATGATGAAAATTTGCAAATGATCCTTTGTGTTACGATGGTCTAAGCCAATCTAGGCTGTAAACACTATTATTTCCTATCACTGGACCCACCTTTACGATTGTAGCTGCTCACCGAGGGCATAATATAATCTATTTGAAAAAATATAATCACTATCAATCATTATCTTCAGAAAAGCCTCTGTGTATGTCTTTGATCCTTGATCCTGACTGTGTATGATTATTGAGACTACTTCCTCAAAGTCTTTATGTTAGTATTCTCATTGTGTCTCATTGTGCTATCATCCTAAGGGTTGTTCTGTCATGATTTATTCAAAGTATCAATCATTTGCACACTATGTACTTGAACTTTTATATCTCTTTCCACTGTTATGATAGTTGATGACAATGTGTTCTTGATCATTTTTGTTATCTTTTGATTGCACTGGGTTCTTTCTAAGCATGTTCATCATCATTTGTGCACTGTGATTTTATGCTTTATGTAGTAACTTTAGCATTGGAGGTTTGGGCTCACTATTTATTGATGTAATATGCTTTAGGATCTAAATATTACTATTATGGCTACACTTACTGTGGCTTTATAACTGCTAGTGATAAATGATTCTTAAAGCTGAAAGACTATGGTTTTGAATATATACTATCTGTTGGTATTATGGATGTGTTGCATTAGTTTTGTCATTGATGTCAACGCTTATCCTTCTAGACATCTATGGTTCACCGACACATTGTGTTCACTGGCAAGGTCAGTGACTTATGCATAGCCACTGGTATATTATTCACCGACACCGATGATGGTTTGTTATCATCTAGAGATCACTTGATTATGCTGAAGACATGGTTTGGATACTTGGTTTTGGTATTTTGGTTATTGGTCTAATCGGGTTGACATAATTTCTATTAGCGATAGATTGGTCTAGGTTATGGATTGGTATGTGTTATCTATTCCAGATCAGCACGACATGTTATGGAGATGATTTATTTATTGGATATTATTGTAATTGTATCAAGATGACATGATGCATTGCATCAAGACTTATTTGTAATTGATTTAAATGTAATATTCTTAGTGAGCCGACCTACACATTTGGTCTTAGGTTTTGCATATATGTAAGATCTCATTTGTAAGATGAGAGATGATAAGGTTATGCTATGGTATTGTAACATGGTATGTGTGAATATTGAAGATCATATGAGCAGACCATAGAGAAGGTTCAAGGAAGGTTTGAAGGTGTTTATCAGAGATTAACCGGTACTGAATCCAACATTGGAGATGCTATTTTGAGCAATACATTATTCTAGGATTTAACCATCCGACTGTAGTCATTACGACTCCCATTTGAGCAGTGTGCTCTAGGCAGATGACCTTTCTGCATGTGCAGACCCCATTTGTATACACATACTATCTACAATAGTATCATTTGATTATGGGTAAGGTTAACCACTATGGGTTTTCCCCTTATAGGGTTTCCATGTCAAAATCTCTGTGTTATGTGTTGTGGATGTTGTTTCTTTTTCTGTTTCATGCATTAAGTTTCATCGGTATTGATATTCACTGTTAATCTGTTAACCAACATTAAGTTTGGTTTATCGGTATTAAGTATTAAGTTTGATTAAGTTACAATTGGGTTAAAATTCATTGACAACTGATTCACCCCCCCTCTCAGTTGTCCTTCCGGTTCCTAACACTATCATGAGTCTAAGATCATTGTCTTTCTGGTCTAAACATACCCTCACTGTGACTATGATTTTCTTGTGGCAACAACAACCTTTAACCATTTGATTTGTCTATCTCATCCATTGTTTATTTAATGTTGATCTGTAACTATACCTTATAACACTCTTTCCTTGGCACATATGACTATCATTGATATTTTTTTAATACACTAATGTATTTTCCTTTTCTGAAACACCTCTTTGGTGACCTCTGTTGAATAGTGCCCCCTAATGTCCTCATTGAGCTGGGTGACCTCTATTCATTTTGACAATCATCTTGATATTATAGCTTTTATAATGTAAATTCAAGTCTGTTATGTGTCTCAAGGCAGTGACCTTACCTTCTTTTGGTAGAGAAACATATATATGGTTTGCACACCATATATGGATCTGAGGAGCCAACCTTTTCCTCATGTTGTACTTACTATTTTAGGATTGTATCATTTATTAAGGACTGGGTTCTAGGTCTTCAATTGAAAATTAACACAAGGTGCATGCACTAATATCTTGCATCACAACATTCCTTCATGATTTTAATTTTCTTGTCATTGTTAACTGTCTATGTCACTGTCAACTGTCTTTATAAATACCCAACTTTAGTTATTCATTGATGATATTGTGTACTCTGTGGGCTATCACTTGTCCTAGTTTTACCATTGTGATATGATCACAGGTTGCATGAAACTTCATAGCATCCTATTTTGTATATCTACTCTGTGACATTAACGACTAGTCGTCATCATCCTTGTGATTTCCATGTAAGGGCTATGAAACGAAAGCCCTAGGGCTTTTGCCCTTGGTTTACTATTATAGTAACTAAATCATTTTTGCCATAGTCCCTTGTAATATGTTGACCTATCCTGTTATGACTATGTGTTTATAAGTATTGCATTGCAACTAAATTTGGTATATATGCAACATTATACTTCTGTCAAAACTGTCAATGTGCATATATCAAACTGATCTTTATTGTGAATGATCATTTAATTGTCTTTTTCATGCTCTATAATTGTAACTATGAAGGCTAAAGGATTAAAACCTTATGTTCTAAACAGACATTGGTCACTATACTATCAAGTGATGCAATTGTTAGAAAAGTGCTTTTGACTGTCATTATCATAGAATGTTGATGAATGTCATTAGGACTTCAATACCATTGATTGAAACTTGCACTTTTTCTTTGATGGCTTTATGAACTTCCTGATGCATTCTATTTGTTCTCATCTTTATTGTCATACACATTTGTTTGGCTTGCTACATTTGTTGTCCTTGGTAGCTCTTTAGCTTCTGATCTTTCTTGTGTGACTGCATCTTCATCAATACTCTGATGCTCTAAGACTGAAAAATATATTATTTTTTAATGCTCTTTAACTCTAAAGTATCTTGTGACATGGATTTCTATGAGTGTGTTAAGCTCTCATACTGCTGCTACCAAAAATTGCTAGAACCGTGTTTTGACAGTGATCAATATACACGATTGTTCCTTGTGTTCAAACTCTATGATCATGATATTTCATACATTTTCGTGGAAGGCTAAAGATTATCACTATTTTGAGGGGATGAATTTGCATGACTGTCACAACATTTTGTGACTTTTCTCTATATAAAACCCTTGTGTCTTATGCCTAAGGATTACATGCTTGTCCTTCATTGTCATAAGGGATGCTATCTTCATCATTTTGGTTAAGACTGTGAATGATCAGTGATGTCTTGAAACTAGTAATGTATCCATGGCATTTAGGGCTGTCAAAAAATTAATATCTCTGTCACTTTAAACTATAAAATTGTAGGCCTGAGTCTATACAGTTACTGATGTAATAAACTTAACCTGTGAGGGTTGCCATTGAACCTTTTCTAATAGTAACCTTGTATGTCTACAAACTGCTCCTTTCTTGCTCAAATGATATCTTAATTATTGATGTATATACTGCACTTTGACAGTGATTTGATTCATTCTATAAGACCCCTTTTGATTTCTCTAAATGTGTATCGAGCATTACTATTTTTTCTCTTAAAACTATCTAATATCATGTTTTTTTGAGATCAAATCTATGACAATGAACTCCTTTCTTGAGTTATCATACTCAATATGACTGCAATAATAGTATGAGACCCCATTAGGGTTGTTTGGGTGTTTGATATGCCAATATGACTACATTGGTCATACATGTCATCCATAACAATGATCCTGGAAGTTTCACTGTTGTGAATGATGGGTCCCTACTCAATGGAGTGATATTGACATATTAGTATGTTGGGCTCAACCCTTGTGGGAGCCTCATTTAACCCCACATGCTTAAATGATAAATCAATAATGTACTATGTGATCCCTGAATCTGCACATGAAACAAACACATTAAATCAAACATGGTATCTACTGTTATCTCATGTCACTCTCTCTGTATTGACTCCTTGCTCCTGAATTTGATACACTGATAGCTGTAGGCATATGTTTTGGTATCTTTATGTAGATAGACTATATATTCTGTTGAGTTTGGGTATGAAAGTATGGTTATCCTCATTTCTCTAACATAATTATCAAATCTTTTGCAGGTACTCTTAGAATGGGAGCAGAAGAATTTGGAGATGGATGAGAAGATAGTCGATGCTCCTTCAAGTTTGGGCTTGTCATTCAAGGAAATGACGGGTCACCCTTCTGTCATACCCATTATTTCATTGTGTTTACATTGTTTATCTACATAATTATGAGAATGTATGTCTATAGCTATGTCAGCTATTCCTACAACTTGTGTGGGATATATTACACATTTCTTGTAAATAAAAAGCTATTTCTATGCAATCTTTTGCTATTGTTTCATTGAAAAATACTTGCATAATGAAATAAGCTTCCATTTTGAAATCATAATGTGCAAAATGAAGATTTCTATGAAATTTTTTTGTGTACATTTCTTCATCTGCAATGTGTAAGGCCTCATTAGGCCACCAAATTTAGCTGTAGTAAAATTTGGTAATAGCAGTGTCTGGTGACACTTAGTATTTTTCATAGTAGATGCATTTTTGAATAAGAATCTGACACCTCAAGTGTCATTTTGTATTTAGTTTTTGCACTTAGGCAATACAAGAGTCCAAAGTCAATTAGGACTCTTCTTTGAATTAGTCATAGCTTTTCCTAATTTTTCTCAATGCACCTCTCCTATATATATGGGGTTTCTCTTTGTAATTTGTATCTAGAATCTTTAATCTTTATGCCAAAATCCTACCAAAGTGAAGAGCAAAAGTGAAACTTTGTGGTCCTATTGTAATTCTACAAACTTGATCAAATAAGAAGAAAGCATTGGCATCCAAAATTTGTGTTGGATTCATTTGTAGTTTATGGTGAGAGTGTTCTTATGTCATTTTCAATATAAATTCTTATTTTTCTTAGGTAAAGGTGTTGTTGAGAGAATATTGTTAAAGAGTAGAGACAATTGTTAATTTGTGAACTTTGTGTCATATTTTGACTCTTGTTAATAGAATTAGGAATGGGTGATTGTGATATCATTTTGAAGACTTTGTGCTTCATATTGGCATTTTCAAGTTTAAGTTAGCTGAAATATATTAATGTAACACTTTGCAGACTTTGTGCTTCATTGTGCCATCTTGGAAAAGGAAATCATAACTTGAACACTTTGAGCTTCATATTATCATTTCAGAAAAATATTATTGAAAGTTGTAATTAGGAGTCAGATTAAAGACTTTGTGTTTTGATTTGATTTTATTAATTAACACATTGGGTTACATAAGTATTTGTAAAAAGGTTGATAGGACAACAGTGAGTTTTAAGACTTTGAGCTTAAGCACTCTTTCCTATCCTAGAGAAGCAACATAAGACTTTGCACCTTTATAGAAACTTTTCTTCTTTCCTTATCCATATTGTATCATTCTTGCATTCAAAGTTATTGTGTAACAATTAAATTGTAGGAATTATTGCTACTCTATATTGTAAATTCTTTCCTAAATAAAAGAGGAAAATAATAACATCTATCTTGAAGAAAGAGGATAGGTGTTGAAACTCATAGCTTATTTTATAAGGGTAAAGTAGTGAATTACAAGGGGAGCCTTCCCTTAAAATTAGGAGAGATTTAATCTCATTTTGTTGTGGTTGAAACCACAATTTTATAAACTCTCCTAGTTTGCAAAATTTTCAACCAACACATAACGATGTTTATAACTGTAATATTTTATTTTATTTTATTATGTGAGTTATAGATGGACGTGTAAAGTGTAGAGATATTCTTGGAATATTATCAGGGCCACTTGATGAGTTGTATTGTAAAATTGGAATATATTATATTATATTTATTTAATATTGGAAAAAGTAATTTAATAAAGTACCCAATATTAGATGTGGGGTCAATGGGGTAGTTAGCCCATGGTACTATCACATGTTTTTGTAGCACATGGTTTTGATGTAATACCACTTGGGGGTTTTGTGATATCTTATGTCTATAAAAGCAACCACAAGGGTATTTGTTTGGGTAATCCAAGTTTATCATTTATGGAGGTTAGAAGCATGGCATGGGATGTGTAGTTACATGTTTGTTCACATGGAGTGCTTGTTGATGACTAGGATTTCGAAAGCTTTGATGGTTGTATTTATAATGTTGCATTGCAGATAACATGTTGATAGATGTTTTTGGAGGTTGAGTTTTTACCTCATGAGGGTTCTCCCAGGTATACCTTGTGTCAATTTTCATGGGTATGTTGTCTATTATTTGCATGCGGATTATATGTATTTATCTTGTTGATTTCTCAATTGGGTTATGCGAAAATTGTTATATGTATGGCTCCAAGTTTCCTTTCAAAACACACACCATAAGGGAAAGGAATGTTGATGCATCCTAGGATGAACTTTGATTTCCATCCCGTGTTTTAATTCTCTGCACTCACTATAATGATTTACAAATATCTCATATGATTTATCATCATTACTGAATAAGGTGTAAGTATAGCACCACACATCACCTAAGACCATTAATAATATTTTCACAATCCATCAATCATTTGTCATCATACAACCACGTATTGTTGGATATTGTTGAGAAGTTTGCTGGAACAATGTTTTTTCATTGATGTCAACATATTCCTCTATGTGTTCCATTGTTGCAGTCAGATTAAATGACTTGGTTTGGTCAATGTGTTGTAGATGAGCTATTGTGGTTTAAAGGGTTTTGAGATAATTATCTCTAGTTGATTCAATAGAATTTTCAGTGGTCTGCATGATGTTTTGATTGAGTTGTGTGATCCGGTATTGAGGTTGGTTTTTCAGTTGGTTGTGTTGATCAGTATTTTGGTTTTTGCTCTGCATTGCTCCATAATTGCAATATCTTGTTTTGTGGGTTTGGCAGAGTGTTTGGGATGTTCTGGTGTGTCCTCAATTTAGATGGTTCGTTATTTGGAGGTCCACAAGTAAATTTTTCAGTTGGTCAGTTAGTATAGTTGGTAATCTTGAGGTTCGATATAATGATGATGAAGATTTCAGTAAGTAGTGATGTCGTGGTTGTTGCTGTGGTAATTCATATTGCTTGTGGATGTTTCTAGATCGTGTTATATCCATCTTGTTGGTCCACATTGATCGTTGTGCATGTTATTGATCATTTTTCTTGATCTGGTGGTGTTCTTCATGTTATGTGACACGCATGTTGATTGTAGCATGTTGCTGATGTTCATGGCATAATACTTGGAGGTGTTTCATGATTCGAGGAGTTGATTTGGATCCAAACTATGTCTTAGCCAACATTGTTTTGGTCTGCTTGTATTGATGAAGCATGTTCTTGAAATTTATGATATTGTTGAGTTGACCTTGAAATATAGGTTGGTGATATGTATAAATTGATGTAATATCTTGTTGTGGATGTATCTACAATATCAATAAGTGTTTGTAATGAGTGAATAATGCTTTAATATTTTAGTAACAAAGAAGAAGTGTGGTAGATCAATATATGTTCTTAACTGGAACTATAATCAGGATAAGGTGATTCTACTCTATCAGTTCATGATCCTTCAGATGTAATACAAATCTTTATGTAAGATAGTGAGTCTTCCTAAGGTTGTAGCACTTGTTGTTATTATGTTTGAGTAGTGTGCTCTAGGCAGTGTGCCTAAATGCATGTGTGTTCCTCATTGTAATATTTCATTTACTCCTAACATGGTATTATCTCATTATGGGTAGGTTCCCACCATGGTTTTTCCCATAACTGGGTTTTCCATGTCAAAAATCTTGGTGTTATGTTTGTTATTGTTGTGATGTTGATTTGTACTTTCATTGCCAATTTTGAAATCTGAATTTGTGGTTAAATAAAGTGTTTGTGCAAAGTGATTCACTCCCCCCCCGCTTTAGTTTGCTACATTTTTGCCAACAATTGGTATCAGAGCTAGATCTATTGGAAGAAGCTTGGTCATTTGAGGTGATCTGAGATGGCAACCTTTGCTTTCAAGAAGGATAGTCTGAGATTTGATGGAACAAATTACACTCTTTGGAAGAACTGGATGGAATATCATTTGAGATGCATCGGTGAAGATTATTGGAAGATTACTAAGAATGTGTATCATGCTCCTCCAAATGTTTCGACACTCCAGATAAGATTAGGGAAATTGAATTCAATATTCAAGCGAGAGAAGAAATTTTGAGTGCCTTGTCTGATTTTGAGAACTAATGTGATGGATTTGCAAAATGCTCATGAGATCTGGAAGAAGCTAGAGACTTTGTATGAAGGTGACAATTGTGTGAGAGTTGTTAAGTTGTAGAGGCTGAAGGGAAAGTATGACATGTTGAAGATCAGAATACTACCTCCTTTATGCAAAAAGTAAATGAGCTTGTGTTGAATATTAGATGTGTCGGTTGAGTATTGAAAGAATATGAGATTGTAGCTAAAGTGCTGAGATCCTTGCCTCCTACTTACAAGCACAAAGCTTCTGCTATTGAGGAGATCTAGATAGTGACTAATGTGACTAGAGAAATGTTGATTGGGAAGCTTGTTGCCTTTGAGTTGAGCAAATTTGGTGAAACTCTTCCTAGGTCAGAATCTACATTCAAAGCTATTATTTCTGGGATGTAGAAGTATGATCCGGGAGAGTTATACAAGGGTGTCTAGATATGAGAAGGAGATAAGAGAGCTTGAATAAGAAGAAATAGATCTTGAAGAGCTTGAAGACCTGATTGCCTAAAGGTGCCAGTAAGTATGAAGGAAAGTTACCTCTTAAAAATTTTTCATGCAATAAGATTGAAATTTTTTCTTCTAGGTGTCTAGAAAGAGTTTCAAAAAATCCACTGAATCCATACAAGACTAAGTATCACGAGAAGTGTTATTATGCTGTTGATGAAGGTGTGACAGATGATGAGTCAGAGAAGAGGAATTTAGGAGATGAATGGATATTTATTGCTATCAAGGAAGATGATCCAATACTACATTATTGAGGATAAAGATTTAGCTACTAAAGTTAAAGACAAAGATGAATGGGTTATTGATAGTGGTTGCTCACATCATATAACAGGTGATAAGAGTAAGTTTGTGAGTATGGAAAAGTATGATGGTGGTGTAGTAATATTTGGTGATGACAAAGCTTGTATAATCCATGGTAGAGGTTCTATTTCTCTTGATGGTAATCATAACACTAATGATGTCTTATATGTTGAAGGTCTAAAGCATAATATTTTGAGTCTTGGACAAATTGTTTACAAGGGATATGATCTACAATTCAAGAATGGAAAATGTAAGATATCAAGTAACTCCGAAATTGAGATTGCATCAGGTACAAAGACTAAAGGCAATATCTTTCACTTGAATGCTGGTGGTAAAATTTGTTTGATTGCTCAGATTAATGAAATTTGGTTGTGGCATAGAAGGACGTGTCATTTAAATTTTGACTGCATGGCTAAGATCAGTTCTACTCAAGTAGTGAGAGATCTGCCTAAGTTAGTAAAGCCTATTAATCCGGTATGTAAGGAATGTTAGTTAAGGAAGCAAACAAGAGTTAATTTCAAATGAAAATAGTAAAATTCTAATGGAATATTGGATCTTGTGCATATTGATCTATGTGGTCCTTCTAGTGTGAGAAGCTTGCAGGGTGACAAGTATTTCATCTTGCTGATTGATGATTACTCAAGGATGATGTGGGTTACTTTCTTAAGGGAGAAGTCTAAAGGCTTGGAGAAGTTCAAGATTTTCAAATCTATGGTTGAGACATAGACTGGATTGAATCTAAAGTGTCTGAGATTTGAGAGATGCGGTGAATTTAAATCCGGTGAGTTCAATTATTTTTGTGAAGAACATGGGATCAAGAGATAGTTTTCTACTTCGCGGACCCCTTAGTAGAATGGTGTTGTGGAAAGGAAGAATAAGACAATTCAGGAAGTTGCTAGAACCATGATGATTAAAGGAAATGTTTCATGTATCTACTAGAGAGAAGCTATGAGTACTATTGTATATACCCTTAACTAGGTGCATATCAAAGGTGATACCGATAAGACTCCTTATGAGTTATGGTTTGGTCATGTTCCTACAGTTAGATATTTCAAATTTTTTGGAAGTAAATGCTATATCATAAGAGATGAAGATTTAGGGAAGTTTGATGCTAGATGTGTTGAAGGAATCTTTCTTGGTTATTCTACTAAGAGAAAGCCCTACTGGTGTTATAGTAAGAGATTGAGGAAGATAGTTGAGCGTGCTAATGTGAAAGTTGATGAAGGAAATGTGTATCAACCCAGATTCTTTGAATATGATTTAGATGATCAGTATGTCAGTATAGATAAAGGAAAGCTAGTGTAGACCCGTAATCAAATTCAGAGTGTTCCAAAAAAGCTTGAGAATGAAGGAGAAGGTGCAAGTGCTAGTGCAGATGAAAGAGTTCAAGAGTCTGAAAATCAAGAAAATCCTAAGACTCCTAGGTATGTGAGATTGAATCATTTAGAGAATTAGATTATAGGTGATAAGAATAAAGGTGTAATAACTAGGAGAAGAATTGTAGAAGAGTATTGCTTGATTTCTAAGATTGAACCTAAAGATGTTAATGAAGCTTGTAAAGATGAAAATTGGGTTAAAGAAATGGAAGAAGAATTGAATCAGATTGAGAAGAATAATACATGGATTCTTGCTCCTAGATCTAAGGATAAAAATTTAACTAGAACTAAATGGGTCTTTTGGAATAAATAGAATGAACAAGGTGAAGTTGATAGGAATAAATCAAGACTTTTTTGTAAGGGTTATTCTCAGATGGAAGGTATTGATTTTGAGGAGACTTTTTCTCCGATAGCTATAATTGAAGCTATTAGATTATTTCTTGCTTATGTTGCTTACAAAATTTTTAAAGTTTATCATTGAAGCAGTCATCGGTTAGGAGGGACCTCAAAGAGATCAGTCCAGACTGGTCAGGAAGAGTAAACACAATGGAAACACAAAGACATGATGGATTTGATGCATAAAAAATTGAATTATAACATGAAAATTGATTACAACCAACCGGTAACAACCAGGTTATAGAAACCGGCTCATAGGCTTGCTAAACATGCTCCAAATACAAAACAGGTTACAATTGGAACCTCAAATCTTAAGATCTATCTTCTAAGCTCAGGCTAAATTTTTTGTTACATTCTAATGCTCTATTAAAATGATTTATACAATCCAAGGGGATCCGGTCATCCCAAAAAGGGATCAAAACCTGAAGAACAAGACTTAGTGTGCAAAATCAATAAAGTCGGCCTTTCTGAAGAGATTCCTCCAAAAAATCTAAAGGATGAAGTGTAGATCATGGGAAAAAGGTCGACCACATGCTAAGGAACATCAAAATAAATGCTCAAGGATCTGCAGGCTACGAAAGGGATTCGATAGGTCACAAATACCAATAGGTCCATGCAACCGGTAACAGGAAACTCTCAACTGGTAATAGGAAACTGTCTCAGAAATTGTTAGTGATAACTTGCCAGAAAATGATCCAAATGCTCCATGGTTTGGGAATAAGGAAGATAATCAAGTCTTCAAGCCAAAATCCCACTCCACAGGATCCGGTGAGCCAAATCTGAGACACACAGAAAGAAATGTTGAAACTGCAAACATAAATCAAAACAGAAAGGAAAATATTTTTGGTTGGTGCAAGATTGCTATGAACCGGGGATGCTCCTGCATCAGACATCCAAGATTGTTGAAAAAGTGAGTCAATCACTTTGCTGGGGTCAGAGGAAAACTAATGCGGTCTACCTCTTTCTCAAAAATCCAAGATGAATCTTCAACTGGTCTATCCTTCCACCTCACAAGATACTCCTTATACTGACTGCTTCGGGTACTACGCCCAATCCTACTGTCCAAAATGTCTTCAATCTGATCCAGTTCCTTCCATGGAAATTGTTCTCCAAGTCTGCAATACTGTCCTCATTGAATTCTGGTTCATGATACTCATGAAGATCTGCAATGTTAAACACAGGTTAAATACTCGGACTATCCGGTAGCTCCACTTCATATGCATTCACAAAACTAAACTTTCTCAAAATCCTGCAAGGTCCAAACTTTTTCATCTGCAAGTTTTTATAAGTTCCAAACGAGAATCTTTCTTTTCTCAGATATACCATCACTTCATTTCCAACTTCAAATTCCTTCTCCTTATACTTGTTTTTCATGTCCTCCAAATGTTGCTTAACTTGAATATGTAAGTCCTTCATGTGATCTGCAAATTCTTCTGCTTCTGAACTTCTCTGGTCTTCATTGCTAATATCTCTTATTTCTGATATACCTCTAGGATGAACTCCGGTAACAATCTCAAAAGGTGTTCTTCCAGTACTCTTGTTTACTGAATTATTGTAGGCAAACTCTACTTGTGCAAGAATCAAATCCCAACTTCTGGTTTTATCTCCAATTAAACATCTCAACAAATTTCCCAAGCTTCAGTTAACTACTTATGTCTGTCCATCAGTCTGTGGATGAAAATTAGAACTGAACTTCAAATATGTTTTTATCTTCTTCCAAAGTTTTCTCCAAAAATAGCCAACAAACTTAGTGTCTCTATCTGAAAATATCCTCTTAGGTAACCCATGCAATCTCACTACTTCCTTGAAAAATAGGTCTACTACATGCAATGCATCCGATGTCTTCTTACAAGGTATTAAATGAGCCATCTTCGAGAATCTATCCACTACCAAGAATATAGAATCATTCCCTCTCGGTATTTTAGGCAATCCAAGTATGAAATCTATGCTTATAGCCTCCCAACGTCTTACCGATACTATCAAAGGTTTATACAATCCCACATTCTAAGTACTACCCTTTTAAACTTGACAAAATCTACAACTTTGCACATATTTCCTAACATCCTTATGAATCTGGGGACAAAAGTACTGCTCACTCACCAATGCTACTATTTTGTCAATACCAAAATGTCTAGCTAATCCTCCACTGTGTTTCTCCTTTATCAGATTCTCCCTCATAGAAATATTAGGTATACACAACTAAAATCCTCTGAATAATATCCCATCTTGAATGAAGTGATCCAACCACTGGCTTCTGTCTACCGTAACCAGTTCTTTTCTTGCTCTCCAAGGTTTTGCAAAATCTGGGTCATCATCATACAAGGTCTTCAATTCTTCAAATCCTAATATTGTCACTCTCATCTTTGTCAGCAAATTCCTTCTCCTACTCAATGCATCAACAACTTTGTTAGATTTTCCACTTCTATGCTTCAACACAAAGGTGTAACTCTGCAAGAATTCTACCCATCTCATATGTCTATTATTCAACTTACTCTGACTATTCAAATACTGCAAGGCTTGATGATTCATATACAACACAAACTCCTTAGGCAACAAGTAATGTCTCCACTTCTTCAAGGCTTGAACTATGACATTAAACTCTTGATCATGCACTAAATATCTCCTCTGGGCATCATTCAATTTCTCACTGAAATAAGCTACTACTCTCCCTTCCTGACTCAAGACTGCTTCTATTGTTGTTCCACTTGCATCACAATCCACTTGAAATACTTTATTGAAATCTAGTAAAGCTAACACAAGCTGCTCAGTCACTTTCCTTTTCAACAACTCGAAACATTTGTTTGCTTCAGTGGTCCACTTGAATTCTTTCCAATCTCCCCTCATGGTCTCAGTCATAGGGTTACAAACTGAACTAAAACTTCTAATGAACTTCCGGTAGAGACTAGCCAATCGATGAAATGATCTTGTTGGAACCCTAAAATTTGATTTTTTTTAGAGTTATAGATTCATGCCAAAAAGAGGATTTCTTAATGCAATTGTATGCACTACCTATGACTAGCTCCTGAAAACCTATGAACACATTAAGAGATCGATTTCTAGGTATGTATATGTATTCAAAACTTGAATTTTCAGAAACACCATTCTGAACCAAAATTCATTTCATTTGAGTGTAATTATGTCAAGTTATTGATTTCTTTGCATTTAGTGTACATTCAAACATTACCATGTCAAATTTTAGAGCCTTATGATATTATTTACTATATCGTTTTTAAGTAAATTTAAATAAGTCCATTATGTATCATTTTGAATTTTCTTTAAATAATGGCATTTGGATATTAACGGTTCTCTTTCTTGCAGGATCATTACACTAAGCCAACCAAATGATTATGATTTATTCAACCTAATGCAGAATTTTAGAACCATATGTGTTCATGTCATATGAGAGTCATTTTATTCATATTTTATTTTAATTTTTCCTGCATAAAATTATTAATTTAGATATTGTTATAATATATTCATTTATTTGTGTTATAAGATTTCAAATGATTTTTTTAATTAACACAAATATTAATTGGCATTGATGTGTTATATGCAAGGTTACTATTAAAGTAAATAAAAGTTTATTTTCAAGAGGGTAAAATATGAATGCTTTTATAAAATATATATCAAGTTCTATGGAGAGCCTATTTTGTAAATCTTTTAAATAAAAGATTTCATATAATGCCAAAAGGAATAAATTTTTTTTCCAAAAGTAAATCATTTTTATTTTAGAAAAATTTATAAGTAAATGTGGCATTTGCACAAAGTGGGGCCTAGTGGGTGAAACCCATCAGGCAAGCTACCCCGATGGGTGAAGGTATTGAATTCTAGTTTATTTATTTTTAAAAGGTAAAATTGATTTTAAGAGGCAATTAATTAACATTTTACCTTTAAATTTAATTTTTCTTGAAAGTAAATAATCTCATGTGTTTTCTATATAATATATTTACATTTTGAGATTTTTTAAATAATGTATGATGTGAATTTTATAGATTTATTTTTAATCTTTGATTATTGTAATTTAAGGAATGTCTCATTAGATATTTTGCCCTAATAGTTGTGTCATGTCCTTTCAGGGTAAATTATTTTTTACGAAATATTTCTAATGACATTATATTTCAAGATAACCATATCAAAGAAAAAGTATTGAGTTTATTGCAATATCTCATTATAGTATTTTGTGTGCAGAAAATTATATTTGTTTCTTGGGCGAACATTAGGAGGGAGAATTTCTTACTCAAAAGATTAATCTCTTATTATTAGTACTTGCCGTTAAGCAATACTCTTGTAATGAAATTTTTTTTGTTATGCTTAAATAGTTATTAAAAAAAATTATTTTGATCAATCATAAACAAATATTTTTCTTTCTTTAAAATTTTTAAATTTATTTTAAAGTATACATGCATATTTGTTAACTTTATAATTAAAAAAAAAAGATTTCTCTTGTAAACAATTGGCTAATACTGTTTTCCCTTTAAAGCAGCATTATATTTGTTAACTTAAATTATTCATTCTACATCAGTTAATGTTATTTTGAATTCAAAGGTTCATTTGTAAAATTTAAAAAACTAAGGTATCAAATTATTTTTTTGATTGATATGGCATTCTGGCTTTTTTTTAAGAATTTACAAAAAATTTTCTTAAAATATGCTGCAATAAATAAAAGTTTTTTTAAAAGGGGTCAAATATTTGTTCTTGCAAGGAACCCCTTCAAATTTGACATGCATGACTGCTCTCCAAAGAATAACTCCTCAACATATGTCTTCATAATTTGTTTTTTAATTACGACAAATTCCCATCAAAACCTATAGGCCTCATTTCGCTCTCCTCTGTAACTTGTTTTGGAAGTGTATTAGCAACGTATGAGGATACTTCCAGCCCTTGATTACTTGCTTCTTCCTCTTCATTATCTTCTGATGGAGTAGGGCTAGACAGCCTGTTATTGCTAAAAGACGTTTTCCGTCCAAATTTCTCTTGATAGTATGTAACTGCATTCACAGGCTCTTTGGGTTGAATATTTCTCTTCCCATATGCGATACACCTCACACAGTATTTTTCTTTCTGGACTGTGTCAAAAAAATCACTTGACCCAAGAAGTTTGGCATTGGAAGTTGCTTCATAAAGTTTGATATTGATAGGCAATGTAGATGTGTGAATCAAATCAATGCCAAAATAATTGAAGAACCAAGATGGTATCAGTCATGGCGGGGTTATTTTAATCCCTATGAAGATTAGGTATATGAATAGACTTATATAAAACAGGCCTAGTTTGTCCTTTGATGTGGGACCCTTTTGCACTCTATTTAGAGCATCTCAAACTAAATCTGATGAATTTTGTTTACTTCTGGATTCCATGGATTCCAATGCCTTTTCATCTTATCATTCGAGGAAGACATTTGAGCAGTTTTTATATTAATTTTACCATTAATCTCATATTTAAAGAAAGATTATTTAGGGGTTTTTTATTACTTTTTGTCAGTAGTTTCATTTTAAAAGTGAATTAAGGTTTTAAATATGGTTTGAGTTTAGTTTTCTAAATTTTGATTGTGAATGATTGAGAGTACACTATTCAAGAGAATGAGGAAATTTGTTTCTAATAAACTAGAATATACAGACTATTATCAGTCCATGTTTGTTAGGTCAAGAAAACTACTTGTTGTTCTGGGGCTTCTCAACACCTGCACCGACATGAAAGGTGTGTTAATATTTGATTTTTTATCTCGCAAATGGCGGCTGGGAACAGACATGCCATGCAGCCGATGCTACTTTGCATGTGCCCCGTCATCGAGTGAAGGATTCGTGTATATTGCCGGCGGCTTCCACAGGAAGACTTTCAGTCCCTATCTAGAAGCTTTTGTTTACAATGTAGAGGAAAACAAGTGGGATTTTCTTCCTGCTATGAGTTTCGATCCTAATCCCTGCGCTGGTGCTTATCTTGATGGTAAGTTTTATGTAGTCCCATTGAGAAGGTACACCGTCCAAGTTTATGATTCTCACACTCGACAATGGAAAAATATCATGAAATCCGATATTGAATGGGCACAGGATATTTGGAGCGGGCATGCTCACAGCTGCGTAGACTCTATTTATAATAGAATTTATTTAGAGCATTTTATATTGTACTTTCTATCTAGATACAATTTTTTTGATCTCCACTCCATCCAAATACAACTCTCCAGATGTTAATTAGTACCAATTATCCATCAGTTTTATCTCCAATTTTTGGAGGTTTACATTCGTTTAGGTGAGGATATATCTCTGTGTTTTGTGTTTCAAAAGATATAGATGGGTTTATGATAGTGCAAGCAGGACTTAACAGTGCATGCTACTTTTAATGGCTGATCAATTTTATTAGAGATGAGCTTCTGGTATTTTGTTTTGTCTAATCTTTATTTTCTACGTGAGAGCTGAACCCTCAACAACATTGTTGGCAAAAAGATATTCTCAAAGTGCTGTAGAATTTATGCCTTTTTTTGTGTGATATGGGTTTTATATTTCTCCTGTTAAAAATGCCTTTCAATTGTCAGCAATTTACAATTTGGTCATGGTACTTGGAATAGCGATTTGGGCTGCAATCGTGATGTAATACAGTTTTGAGCTGCAATCTTGATGAGCTTTGTGACCATACGAGATTCAATTCCATCCATTTCTTACAATGATATGCTTTTATCCTTTTGTTATGTAAATTTTAGATACATAGTTATAAATGATTAAATGCACTATAGTTGATTTATCAAATTCAGCATTCATATGAGTTATCAATCTCAAGGGGACAATGAATTTGATCATACTACACGTAATTATTAGATTCCTTATTTGAGGCAATAGCGAACTTTGAAGTAGGAGATGGAGATGAGGTCTCAATGTATATTAGCAAGCAACACTAGATGTTTGAGAATGAATACATCAATTGAAATATTTCATCTTACAAATTATACGAAAAAACTTTTGCTAAAATAATAAATGTGCATATAAATACAAGCTTCCATTAAAAATATGGAATCTTATAGTTCTAAACCTTATTTGTGGTTATATGTACAAACAAAAAGAACTTATTATATGTATCCTAGCACAAAGAAATATATTAACACAAATAAACAAAAAAGCATTAGAATAAAGAGTTGACAATAATTAATAATAACTATTTTTATAATTGAATAGAATGAATTAGGATAAGATTTTATATAGAATTTGATAATACCAATCTGTCTCAAAATTGTTTAGGTATTAGGTTTAAATAATTCATCTATATCTTACTATGAGCATAACTATTGCACCTCCTTTTGCTCCAAGTGCTAGTGTAGCTATTTTATAGCCATTAAGTCACCTTCATGAGATATAAGGTCCATTGTGTCACCTTCGATGAGATATAAGGTGCACACTTAAGCTAACCTCCTAGCTCATTTAGAAGACACCTAGATATCTATTACAAACTTTCAAAATACTGAAAATTTATTACATTTATTATACAATAGTGTACCAACAAATTCAATGAATATTTGTTCATTCTTCCAATATAACAAAAACTGAACTAACTATTATGAAAGAATAACTTAAAATATTATAGTTTTTGATTTAAAATCAATTAGCCTCTACTACATTAAAATTCAATTCACAAGAGCTTATGAGAGTATAATAAAAAATCTTAATAATATCCATCATAAAATAAATCTTAATAATATCCATCATTGCTCCAAATCACTATAGTTGTTAATGTGTTATTCACACTATACCACTTTAAACACTATACAATTTTAATGAATTGAAAAATAATAAGTAATTGTACACTATCATACTCCAACGCTACATGAATAAAAAAAGATAAATGATATAAAACAAAATAAATTTAACTAAACAATATATTAGTTATAATTAATAAATATTTTTGATAACTATAACAAATATTACTATTCCAACTATACAAATTAACACGGCAAGTACTCGCCACTATGTGGCACTTGTTCTTAATAGTATTATTGTAGGGAAATGTTATTATTTCAAAGACTAATGATTATTAGTTTTCCAAAAGTTAAATTTCCTTACCAAAAGAGGTTATTATAGAAAATTTCTTTTTACTTTGGAAATTATTCAAGTGCTCATTGGAATATTTACTCAAGGAAATTTCATTTACTTTTGGAGCCTTATTATATCATATTATATAATATGTTATTAAAGATTATTTTAGCCCTAGAAGGATAAATGTTTGATTTATTGCAATATCTAAATAGTGTCATTTCATGTGCAGAGAAAACATATTATTTCTTCCATGGGACAAGAAGTATTTCTTACTTTAATAAATTAATATAATACTAGAAGATGTAATGATTTTATTATTTGTGAAAAATACATTAAATCATTATCTTGGAAATACTTCCTCAATTGATGAAATATATTCAATAGTATTCATGAATAATATTGGATTAGTAAATTGGACGATATTTTCACCCTAAGTGAATAAAGTGGAACATGTGTATTAGGGTTAATTTTTTATGCAGAATCAAAGTGTGAATTTTGGTAAAAGTATTTTCTAGAAAAGTTGTAAAAACTTTGATTAAGGAGAATTATTATTTATGTATCTAAAAAGATCTAATTTTTAATGCAAAACTTAACCAAAGGAAAATCATGATTTACTTTCCATTTGAGGAACCTGATTGGTTTAATTTATGTGCTGGAAATTTTTATCAAAGCTTGGAAATTAGGAACTCAAGTGGAAATGAAATATTAAATCTGCATTATTAATGTCTTAGTGTTGTATTTTAGGGATTCATTTGTAAATGTTTTTCAAACCAAAGGGTGTGTCCTTTGGGAATGCAACTGTCTGTAACTCCCTCTTGTGTATAAAAGGGTGTGTCCTTTCATGTGTGCCTTTTGATTCATATATTTAAAGGGAGTCATTTTTTTAGAGGAATGTCGAGATTTTATATAGAACATGATGTTGTTGTAAGGACTGAAAGTCATTTGTACTAGAGAAGTCTATAGGAAGAAGAAGTATCATTTTGTGCAAGAAATTTGTAATGGAGTATCTACAAGTGCAACTTATGTATGCAATCATTTCCTAAAGGTTAATATACAAGGTTCGTTGTTTCTTTTCCAAATATTGTGTACACTTTTGTGTTGATGATTATCTTTGTTCTCTTGATAAATTTGTGTATAGATTTGCTATGATGTGAATCACATGTTGTTGCATTAAGTAAAAGAATGAGTTCTTATTGTTTGTGTAACACATACTAAATCTTCATAGTTGATGAGAAATTGTCTCTTGATTTGATAAGATATTTTGTCTACAAAGTGTCATATATATCCGTGGATAGAGGCACTGGATTGTTATTGATTTTTCAAGGTTTTGATCTGTATGCATTCAAGGTCCTTGATAGAAAAACACTCTTCCCAAATCCTATATGATTTGATCTATGCAAATTCAATATACATTTTCAATCATAATCATTTTCATTTCTTTTCAAAAGAATTCATTTAAAGCACATAATAAATCAATATTGCAGAACAATCATTTGCCAGTTTTGCATTTGCTAACCATAAAACTTAAATCCACTTTAAATAACTCTTTTTGTGCTTGAGAGGGAGAGGTATACCCACCCAGGTTCAGTGGAGCCTTAAGTGCAGAGGGATTTGGTCTTTGACCATCCCTGTTCATTGGCCAAGGCTAGTTGGATCAGTTAAGGGCTTGGCAAATCCTTAAGTTTTCTAATCTGTGGTTTTGGGAACCAACAGATTGGTGACTCTGCTGGGGATTTGTCATACATACTTTGACATTCACCTAGAAGCTCTGGTGTTTTTTCATTGAAGATTTGATAAGTTTTGTTTTCCCCATCCGAGTCACACAACAGGTTGGTGACTCTGCTCGGGAGTTGTTCAGAAGAAGTTTTCAGAATCTTTGGTAGTTTATTTCAGACTCTACTAGAGGGAGGATCCCAGAACATCAGTTAAGTTGTTAATATTTTCCTCTTAGGAGGTGGCGACTCTATATTGACAGTTTTTTCAATTGGTTACTCTACTAAGGGAGGAAACCCGGAGGGAAATGAGAATTCTTCCCTTTGATAGTAATAGGAAATCTATTACAAAATGTCTCAAAATTGGTTGAGTAAACTATTATTTCCAGTGGACAATAGGCCATTGGACCTTAGAAGATTTTCATATGAGATTGATGATATATTTTTACATTTTGAGCAAGTTATACCAAAATTTTATAGTGAACATAATGAATCAACAGAGTGGCATTTAAAAATATTCTATTTATTTATAGAAAACCATGACATTGATGATGAAGGATAGGTAATGATGCTATTTGCTAGAACATTGAAAGATAGGGAAAGAGAGGAGTATGATTCATTACCCATACAGTGCCTTTCATCATGGAGGGATTTTGAGCAATGGTTTTTTCATATGTTTCATGATGCAGGTGAGGAAGAGGATGACATCTGCTATGAGCTTGATGGAAACCATATTTACACTATGGAGGAAGAATCTTGCATTTCTCCTCTGGAAACATTTCTTGACATAGAGAAACAAGAAGATGAATCTGAAACACAATTATGTGTGAGGATGTTCAGTATATACGCAAAAATACCTTCAAACATCAAGCCCTCATTGTCAAAAAAAATGCAGGAGTTGGGGATTTATCGTGATCCCCAGGTAAGGCTTCTACTTGAAATTATATATGAAAGCATGTTAGAGGAAGAATATAGTGATGATCCATTTTTAAATAGCGAAGAAACTATGGATTTAAATATCGAAGAATCCATACGCATAGAAGAAAATATAAATAATAAAGAGGAAACATTTCTTAGTATCGAAGAAATTTCTTATCTGTTAGAAAAGGAATATGAAAGGTATGTTTAGAAAAATGGTTCAATTTTTTTTTAAAATAAAGCAAACTAATAGATTAGGGCACATTCAGGGTATGTTTGATGAAGTAAGTGATGATTCCTAAGAAAATATGTTAAAGGAATTCGTACATGGTGATGAGTATAATAGGGGATGTGTGCCTGGAATTAGTTTTTCAAATCTTCAGTACAACAAATCTCCAGAGGAAATTGAAAAAAGGTTTCCAAGATACCAAAAGATAAAGCATGTGATCAATCGCAAAAGAGTTTCCATGACGGTAGACATAACTTTTATACTCATCCATTGTGTGGAGAAGTAGAAGAAAAATGCATGAAAATAATTTTGCAAAAGTAGTATGCACAGAGACTATAAAAGAGAATATGACAATACTGTGCGGTAAGCATGACGAAATATTTTTGCAAAATAGTCATGAGGATAATATATGCCCAAATCTATTATATGATAAAAGTGAAGTATTTCCTCAAGGTTTGGATAATACTCTGAGAGAAGGGAATTATAAAGAAAATCTACCACAAAGGTTCTCTCTCAAAAATAATGTCAAATTTTTTTCAATTTTTCACTATGATAAAATGATCCAAATATTTTTCAAAGAAGAGGAAGTGGAGAGACTTTTATTTTCCCTCCAAATAATATTACACAGTTGGAAAATACATTTCAAGGTAAAAAGGATATTCAAATTTATGATTTTAAAATCCTCTGTGAAAATTACATCCATGTAAAAATTATGTATAGTGAGGTTCATTTATTTTCTTCAAGAAAGGAGGCATATGATGAAACATTAGGGTTTTCATTTGAATGCAAAGAGCAATGAAAAGATGAGTATAAGGTTAAAAATCATAAAAAAAAAAATTGCACCAAGATGCGAGTGTAATTACTTATTTGTAAACCAAGTAATATTAATGAAATGCATTTGGGAGAAATGTGATAAAATAGAGAAGAGAATTATAAATGTTGAGGGAAGTGAGAGTAATATATTCAGAAAGTTCACATGGTTATACAACCAGAGTCAAGTGTTTGATAGAGAGAAGAAATGATGTAAATTTTTGGGGGCCTAGGGCCACCAGATTTTATTCAAATAAAAACCTGCAAGGGGGAGTGCTTTTACATGGTCTCCTCTTCTAGAGACAACTGGAATCTCATTATGCTCTCAGGGAGCATACGTCCCCAGAAAGAGCCACTGTTGGAACCCTAAAATTTGAAATTTTTTAGAGTTATAGATTCATGCCAAAAAGAGGATTTCTCAATGCAATTGTATGCATTACCTATGACCAGCTCCTGAAAACCTATGAACACGTTAAGAGATCGATTTCCAGGTATGTATATGTATTCAAAACTTGAATTTTTCAGGTACGCCCTTCTGAACCAAAATTCATTTCATTTGAGTGTAATTATGTCAAGTTATTGATTTCTTTGCATTTAGTGTACATTCAAAAATTACCATGTCAAATTTTAGAGCCTTATGATATTATTTACTATATCATTTTAAAGTAAATTTAAATAAGTCCATTATGTATCATTTTGAATTTTCTTTAAATAATGGCATTTGGATATTAACGATTCTCTTTCTTGCAAGATCATTACACTAAGCCAACCATTTCCTTGAAATGATTATAATTTATTCAACCTAATTATTTTAATTTTTCCTGCATAAAATTATTAATTTTGATATATTAATTTAGATATTGTTATAACATATTCATTTATTAGTGTTATAAGATTTCAAATGATTTTTTTTATTAACACAAATTTTAATTGGCATTGATGTGTTATATGCAGGGTTACTATAAAAGTAAATAAAAGTTTATTTTCAAGAGGTTAAAATATGAATGCTTTTACAAAATATATATCAGGTTCTATGGAGAGCCTATTTTGTAAATCTTTTAAATAAAAGATTTAATATAGTGCCAAAAGGAATAAAAGTTTTTTTCAAAAGGTAAATCATTTTTATTTTAGAAAACTTTATAAGTAAAAGTGGCATTTGCACAAAGTGGGGCCCGATAGAGCAAGCTACCCCAATTAACATTTTACCTTTAAAAGTAAATAATCTCATGTGTTTTCTATATAATATATTTACATTTTGAGATTTTCTAAATAATGTATGAAGTGACTTTTATAGATTTATTTTTAATCTTTGATTATTGTAATATAAGGAAAGTCTCATTAGATATTTTGCCCTAATGGTTGCCATGTAAAGTTAATTTCCTTTTAGGGCAAATTAATTTTTACGAAATATTTATAATGGCATTATATTTCAAGATAACCATATCAAAGGAAAAGTATTGAGTTTATTGCAATATCTCATTATGGTATTTTATGTGCAGAAAATTATATTTATTTCTTGGACGAACATTAGGAGGGAGTATTTCTTACTCAAAAGATTAAACATGATTCTTGATACTTCCTTATTTCAAGATAATAATCTCTTATTATTCTTAAAAGTATTATTGTAGGGAAATGTTATTATTTCAAAGACTAATGATTATTAGTTTTCCAAAAGTTAAATTTCCTTACCAAAAGAGATTATTATAGAAAATTTCTTTTTAATTTGGAAATTATTCAAGTGAAAGTAAATCACTCTCATTGGAATATTTACTCAAGGAGATTTCATTTACTTTTGGAGCCTTATTATATCATATTCTTAAGAAATAGGTTTTGGAAAGTTTTAATTCAAGTGTAATGTATTCCCAAAATGTTATTAATACAATATTATTATTCTTAGAGAATATTATTCTTTTTGAATTTTTTATTTTGGTAAATCTTGTGACTATATGGCACAATATTTTGAGTTATTAAAGATATTATTTTAGCCCAAGAAGGATAATGTTTGATTTATTGCAATATTTAAATAGTGTCATTTCATGTGCAGAGAAAACATATTATTTCTTCCACGTGACAGGAAGTATTTCTTACTTTAATAAATTAATATAATACTAGAAGATGTAATGATTTTAGTATTTGTGAAAAATACATTAAATCATTATCTTGGAAATACTTCTTCAATGGATGAAATATATTCAATAGTAATAATGAATAATATTGGATTAGTCAACTGGATAATATTTTCACCCTAAGTGAATAAAGTGGAACATGTGTATTAGGGTTAATTTTTTATGCGGAATCAAAGTGTGAATTTTTGTAAAAGTATTTTCCAGAAAATTTGTAAAAACTTTGATTAAGGAGAATTATTATTTATGTATCTGAAAAGATCTAATTTTTAATGCAAAACTTAACCAAAATCATGATTTACTTTCCATTTGAGGAACTTGATTGGTTTAATTTATGTGCAGGAAAATTTTATCAAAGCTTGGAAATTAGGAACTCAACCGGAAACGAAATATTAAATCTGCATTATTAATGTCTTAGTGTTGTATTTTAGGGATTCATTTGTAAATGTTTTTCAAACCAAAGGGTGTGTCCTTTAGGAATGCAACTCTCTGTAACTCCCTCCTTCCTGTGTATGAAAGGGTGTGTCCTTTCATGTGTGCCTTTTGATTCATATATTTAAAGGGAGTCAGTTTTATAGAGGAATGGCGAGATTTTATATAGAACATGATGCTGCTGTAAGGACTAAAAGTCATTTGTACTAGGGAAGTCTATAGGAAGAAGAAGTATCATTTTGTGCAAGCAATTTGTAATGGAGTATCTACAAGTGCAACTTATGTATGCAATCATTTCTTGAAGGTTAATATAAAAGGTTCATTGTTTCTTTTCCAAATATTGTGTACACTTTTGTGTTGATGATTATCTTTGTCCTCTTGATATATCTGTGTATAGATTTTCTATGATGTGAATCACATGCTGTTGCATTAAGTGAAAGATTGAGTTCTTATAGTTGTGTAACACATACTGAACCTTCATAGTTGATGAGAATTTGTCTCTTGAGTTGATAAGATATTTTGTCCACAAAGTGTCATATATATCCCTGGATAGAGGCACTAGTCTGTTATTGATTCTTCAAGGTTTTGATTTGTATGCATTCAAGGTCCTTGATAGAAAAAAAATCTTCCCAAATCCTATACGATCTTATCTATGCAAATTTCATTTATGTCCTGAAAGCAATTTCATTTTCAATATATATTTACAATCATAATCATTTTCATTTCTTTTCAAAAGCATTCACTTAAAGCACATAATAAAGCAATATTGCAGAACAATCATTTGTCAGTTTTGCATTTGCTAACCATAAAACGTAAATCCACTTTAAATAACTCTTTTTGTGCTTGAGAGGGAGAGGTATAACCACCTAGGTTCAGTGGAGCCTTAAGTGCAGAGGGATTTGGTCTTTGACCATCCCTGTTCATTGGCCAAGGCTAGTTGGATCAGTTAAGGGCTTGGAAAATCCTTAAGTTTTCCAATTTGTGGTTTTGGGAACCAACAAATCTTACCTCTCCAATGCTTTCCAATGTAGGCGACTCAACAATTGCTTTTTACTTTCTCAGGGTCCATCTTCAAACTATCCTTAGATATCACAAATCCCAAATAGACTAACTCATCCTTCATGAAAGTACACTTCTTAATATTCATCATCAACTTTTCTTCTCTCAACCTCTGCAAGACTTGTCTTAAATGCAAAAAATGCTCCTCTTTTGTCTTACTGAAAATTAGAATGTCATCCAAATATACAATAACAAACTTACCCAAGAATTTCTTCAATGCCTCATTCACGAGTCTCGTGAAAGTACTCAGTGCATTAGTTAACCCAAAAGGCATCACCAACCATTCATATAGTCCATTTGTCTTGAATGTTGTCTTCCACTTGTCCCCTTCTTTGATCATGATCTGATGATATCCACTCTTCAAATCTATCTTTGTAAAGTATTTGTCTCTACATAAACAGTCCATTATGTCATCCATCCTAGGTAAAGGAAACCTATATTTCACTATGATTTTGTTTATTGCTCTAGAATTGGTACACATTATCCACTCTCCATTATTCTTATGTGCTAATATTGTTGGTACTGCACAAGGGCTCAAACTTTCTTTGATCAAAACTTTCTTCAATAACTACTACACTTGTCTATTCAATTCTTCATTCTTTGTCGGTGTCATTCGATGTGTAGCTTTGTTAGGGAAACTAGCTCTGGGAACTAGGTCCATGCAATGACTGATACTTCTCACAGGTGGCAATCCATTAGGCACATTATCTGAATGATGTCTTCATATTCTATCAACAAATCTTTTATCTCTTCCGGTTGTTCCTCTTCATGCTCTAGATTCCCAGTCTTCTTAGGAATTAAGGTAAAACACACATTCTCATGTTTCAATCCATCCAGAAATTTCCTTCCATCTACCAAATAGATTCTAGTATTTGTATAGACTTCACTCTTCAAAGGTTCTTCTAAGGGAAACAAGGCTTGCTTCATCTCATTGGCCACAATAGTGTATGTATTCTTCCTCCCATCATGTATTGCCTGTCTATCAAACTGCCAAGGTCTACCCAACAAAAGATGACAAATATCTATAGGCATAATATCACACAAGACTTATCATGATAATTCCCAAATTTTAATTTCATCAAACATTTCTCAATTACTAACAAATTATGTTCATCCTGAATCCATGCTATCTGATAAGGCTAGGGTGTTTCAATCTTTCCAAATTCAATTTATTCACCATCTCTTTTGAAACAAGATTATCTGAACTACCACTACCAATAACAACTTTACAACACTAACCAGATACCTTATATCTGGTCTTGAACGAATTCTTCCTCTACAAGGGTTCTTCATCTCTCCTGATATCACACAAAGCTCTCCTCATAATCAACAGTTCTCCATCTTTCGGTTTATTGTTTGATCTGGTGGGGTTTTCTTCCACCACTTCTGCTCTTTTGGTATTCTCTATCTTCTGACACTTGAAAGCATGATGTCCTTCTCCTCCACTCTTAAAGAAAGCTCCTCTAAATGTTTGCTTGTCTTGTCTTCCAAAATTCTCATTCCGGTAGCCATCTGATTCTCTCCTTCGGTAGAAATTTCTATCATCTTTCTGGCATGAATTACCTTCTTTGTTCACTTCCTTGTCCTTGTTCTGATCTGTATAGGTTCCTCTACCTTTGGTATATCCTCTTCCTCCTTGAAATATTCCTCTGGAAAACCTTCCACCTCTTCCTCTGCTCATGTCTTTTGTTTAGCTTTTCTTCTGCTTTCAGGGCATACTGGTAAGACTCTTCAACACTCTGTAATTTGATCAAACTGAGTTCATCTTGTATATAGATTCACAATCCATTCAAATATCTTGCAAATTTTTCAACTTCATCATCAACATGTCCAGATCTAATATTCAACTTGTAAAATTCTTCGGTGTACTCCTTCACACTAGATTACTTCTGTCTTAAATTCTACAACATCCAGAACACATTCACTTGATAATCAATTGGCATAAATTTTGATTTCAATTAGCAATCATTTGATCCCATATCTTAATATTCTCTTCACCTCTTCTCTATCTATCAACCTGCAAATGCTCCCACCAAAGAGATGCATGACCTTTCAACCGGGTACGGGCATATTTCACCTTCCTTTCTTCTGCAGTGTTTTCAAAATTAAAATATTTCTTTATCTTCGAGATCCAATCCATCAATTTACCTAAATCCAACTTTCCATCATATTTTGGTGGGGTAAAATGAGGTTTAGTATTCTCCCTACTCAAAACTCTCAAAAACCTTTCCTCATCTAGAGCAACCATCGATGGGTTTACTTGTTTTGTCAGGCTTCTTCTCCTTCATCTTCACTTACATCTTCAATGTGTCAGCCTCGTCTCTGGGTTGTCTCCATGGCTTCCAATCGGGCTGCTATTCCTCACAACATTTCCATCACAGGAGGGTCTACATTCCCACACACTCCACCATTCCTAGTTCCTCTTCGCGTCATCTTTACGCCAATCCTCTGTAGTTGCAAGTCAGATCCACGGTCTGCCACCCTATAACAAAATTTCTCAGGACAACACAATCTCTAGAATGAGAACTCGCTCTGATACCACTTGAAGCAGTCACCGGTTAGGAGGGACCTCAAAGAGATCAGTCCAGACCGGTCAACAAGAGTAAACACAACAGAAATACAAAGACATGATGGATACGATGCAACATAAATTAAATTATAACATGAAAATTGATTACAACCAACCGGTAACAACTGGGTTACAGAAACCAGCTCACAAGCCTGCTAAACATGCTCCAAATACAGAATAGGTCACAATCAGGACCTTGTTGGCAAATGCACACTCCAATGAGAAATTGTAGGTGATTGGAGGTATTGTCATTGATGGCAACCTTACAATCATGTGATATTGGCAGACAAACACAGGCACCGACACCGACAGACTCTACATTGACAAGAATTTTGTATAAATGTATTTTATAATTATTTGTAAAATCTTTTGTAAGCCAACATGGCGGATTGTAATATGACTCATATATGTATGAGATCATTGTAGATCATTTAGGAGATGATATAATGCGAAGTATGAAAAGAAGGTAGCAAACCTAATATGCGAATTATTGGATAAGGGTTTATGTATATTGTAGAGCTTAAACCGGTACTGAATCTAGCATAGAAGATGTTGATTTGAAGCAGTACAAGACATTGGATTAGTATAATCCAGTTTTGTAAGTCAGTGTGACTTCTTTTGTAACTGAGCAGTGAGCTCTAGGCACTTGGCCTTCCTGCATGTGCAGGCCCCTATTGTAAGCAGTAATATTCTCTTATTGGCCAGTAAGTGAATATTGTGGGTCACAAATCCCACCGAGGTTTTTCCCACATCGGGTTTCCTCGTTAAAATATTGTGTTATGGTGTGCTTTTCATGTTGTGGTTGTTGTTCTTATTTGCTGCATTATTTCTAGTTTACCAGTACATAGTTTTAATATGCTTTTCATGTTATAAGTTAAGAAAATTATTATACCGGTTAGATACTGATTCACCCCCCCTCTTAGTATCTTTGGGAATCCTAACAATTGGTATCAGAGCCTAGTCCTCTATTTTCAAAATCCTAATAGCTTGAAGAAGATTCTGACACTAGTAGAGATGGAAAACTTGAGAAAGCAATTGGAAACAACTCTTTCAGACTATGATGTAGAAAAAGTAAAGAATATCAAACTTGAAGATGATCTGAAGGATGCTCAGGATATTATTCGAGGACTTCAAGAAAATTTCACTATAGCAAGGAATAAAAGAAGAGAACTTTGTGAGAAGATGCAGAATGAGGAAGATGAAAAGGAAACTCTTAATGATCTGGTGAACCAATTGAGACAAGATAACTGTACAATGAAGAATGAGATGCAAGATATGACTATGAGATTTTGTAAATAAATTGAAGATAGAAAGAAGAATGAAGATGATTTGGTTAGAAGACTAAATGGTGCTGGAAATGAAAACACAAGAATCGGTCATGAAAATGATATGTTGAAGATAGACTTGATGCATACACAAAATGATAGAATATAACTCATGAGACAATCTTGGAGAATGAACTGACTACTACTAAACAACACAAGGAGAAATTCAAGAAAAGTTCAGCAGAACTTATTGACATGCTGAAGAATCATAAACCTAATGGTGATACAAATGGCCTTGGCTTTGAAGTTGGTGAAAGCTCTGGTACTGCAAACAATCATGATCATAGCAAACCAGTAAGACAACCTAATGCTTACAAATTTAATGGGAAATGCTTTAACTGTAACAAGTATGGTCATAGAGAAAATTAGTGTAGATCTAGAAATTATCAGAACACTAATACACCCACCGGTCAATGTTCTAAATGCAACAAAGTTGGTCATAATTCAGAAAATTGTAGAATGAATGTAAGATGTTATGCTTGCGGAAGATTTGGACACCTATCTAATCAATGCAGAACACATACTGGCATAGGCTATAGGAAAGCTATTCAGAAAAACAATGTGACTTGTTATGCTTGTAACAAAATTGGACATATTGTAAAATTTTGTAGAAGCAAGACCCCACCGACAAATAACAAAGGCCCTACTTTTGAAGAGGTAAAGCAAGAATTCTCAAAATAATGGATCAGAAAGTGAGATCAGAATGTTGATGGGAATACTCCTCCACCGGTAGAACAGACTGACACTCCATCGATAGGAGACTCTTCATCTAACTGAAGGAAAATCCTTTGGGGGTTTAGCAACAAATTGAAAAACATGCTATTATACCCTCGGTTGATGGTAAGAAGTTGAATTAATTCTTTACCGGTAGATGAGTTAAGTTGTGACTTAACCGACAAGCATTAAATGCGGTAGTTGGAGAAAATAACATTATAAAGCAAGTGTTTTGGCTCTTTTTTATTCATCGAGCATTCATCTTCGAGAGCGCAAAAATTTCCCAGCGAAGGCATCCTTAATGAAGAAGAGAAGCAATTCATCCAAGCACTCATCCTTAAGGCAGATTGAGGTATTTATAAACATGGCATCCTCCTCTATTCTTGAATTTATAGCAAACCCTACTGTAATTGAGGTTATCAAGCGCCCTAGACCCATATTCAAGCTTGTTCCTGAAATAGCTAAGAAAGATGATAACATAGGTGCATTCTCTCAAATTCCTAAAGGAGTAGTATATGCTGAAGATCCTAGAATATACATACACTGTCATATAGAGGAATTAGGAGATGATGAAATTAAGAAAATGTATAGAACTGTGATTTGTGATGAAAATGACAATATCAAACCGGAACACAAGGTAGTAGAAACCCTGGGTTTTTTGGATATTCTTAGCATTCCTGATTTTCCTGAAGATGTGATAAGAATAGTCCTAAGCAGAGTCCATGGTGAATTCTTTTGGTTGGATTCAATTCATAAGATCACCAAAGAAGCTATTAAAGCAGTAACAGGGTTACCTTCCACCGGTAGCAGACCTGACAGAACTAAAAGGGTCTCAAATGACACAGTGATGGATCTAACCGGTGCAACATTTGACAAAAGGTCTCTAAGGGTAAATGATGTGAAGGACATAAATGTCAAATTTATTAGTATGATCTTAGGTTACAAAGCTACACATGCAAATAGGTTGAATGCAGTATCTAGCCTATGTATTAAAAGTGCATATGACATGGTTAATGATAATGCTAGAATTGATGTGTGTGAATGGCTCAAAGATAAATTGATAAACAATCTGAAAAATATCAAAGGAGATAAGAAAGGAATCTTTAGATTTGGTAATTTGCTTGTATTTTTAATATTGTACATTACTAAGCAAGTACCCGGTATTGGTAGAAAAGATTTTGGCTTTGATATACCGGTAGGAAAGCAACTATTTGATCTATTAAACAACATGGGAGAAAACAGAGAGAAAAATATAAATGAACATTTTCAAGCACTGAAGGCTCGAATGAAGACAAGAATAAGATTGTCACAGGAAATTATAGATAAATATCAGAAGGAAATATGCTTTGTAATTAAAAAGGATGAAATATGGATGGAGGCAGTTTTCCCTAGGACTATCTGGGTAACTGAAATGGGATATGAAACAGATGATAACATTATTGAAACTTATACAAAAGCCCTCCTTGAAGCACCAAAAGAACCCTCTGAGAAAGTCTTTGGCAGTGCTGAAACAATAGAAAGTGGTATTCAGTCTAGGAAAAGAGTCAAGAAAGTTGAACAAACAGTAAGGAAAGGCACTAGACAAGCAAAAGCACTTAAGGAAGATGTATTGAAGCAAACTAGTATAAAAGAAAGTGAGTTGGAAGGACTTCAACCGGAAACTCATCTTTCACCGGTTGCAACTTTCTCTGAGAGTGATATGCCAGCGGTATTCATAAGGGTAGAAAGGAAAAGAAAATCCTCACCGGTACCCTCACCCACTCCTAGAAAAACAAGACAAAAGCAATAGGCAACGAGGCCTCCAGTTAAGAAGCTAACTCCTAAGAAGAAGAAGAAGGTAAAAAAAGATATTGCTCCACTGGATAAACTCCTTAGTGAAATAACAGAAGATGGAAAGTTGAAAAACATTAGCAAACTGTACAACACACTTTCCGCTGATGACAAAGAGAGCATAGAAAATAGTGTAATTTTACACTTGGATATATACAAGAAATTTTTGATGGAAATTGTTGATGAAATACCCAATGATTTGTATAGAAGACTAGAAGCTAGAAGGGTAGCTATTGTTGAGCTGGACAAGAAGATAAAAATTGAAAAATTACTTGCAGTGCATCCAGTAAACTCACCTAATGAGATAGACAAATTAATCAGTGAGGCCAACCGGATAATATTTTCAACTGCTCACCGACATGTAGCACTGATGGCAGGAAGAGTGAATGAGATAACCCAAGAAACTGCAGACCAATGGGACATATTCTTTGTTGAAAAAGAGAAACAAGAAGAGCTACTAAGACCTAAGACCATCAGGGTATACTAAAAGGACAAGGATAAGGGGAAAGGTAAGGTAGGTGGACGTCCAAGCCTAAAGATAACTGATAAATTACCCCCACCTCCTTTGGATACTTCACCGGTAGAAACTACAGACAATCAACTGGCTACTGAGAGTATGGAGACTCTTCAAGAGGATACAAATCCTGAATCCAAAATTTTGTACACTATGAATATAGACACACAAGAAGTAAATGTTGTGGTTGACAGAGAAACCACTAAGGATAAAAGGAAAGATGTGGCTACTAAGCCACCGACTGCAGATGTTGAGGTTGAGGTCAATGATACTGTAAACATAAGCACAGAAAAACCTACTCAAACAGAGCAACTGTCAGAAGACACCAGTGGTAAAACATTAGAAGAATCGATAGATAAAACTAAAAAACAATCAGGAGAACCAGAAATGGACAATGTAGAGGTACAAACTGAGAAAACGGAAGTGCATACAGAGACTACATCTAAGAAACCAACAATTGAGAGCTCAAAGAAACCTTCTAAGACATAGATGGAGAAACCGGAACTGAAACAGGTTGAGACATAGGTTTAGACCGAGACAGTGCCACCGGCTAAAACTGAAAAGCCTAAACCTTTGCTAATAGAAATGCAAACACAAAATGACCTACCAGAGGTCGAAACAAGCAAGGTTATCACTACAACCGGTAGCATGGATATTGTGAAAACAATTGGGCAGACATTTGGTACTTCAATAGCAGAATTCCGGCCTACAAATGTGACAGAGGTCTTACTGAACTCAATAAAGAAAATCACAGAGTGTAATGCACAAGCCTATAAGGCTATCGATGACACAATTCCTATTCTCAAATTGGTAGCACCCAAGTGCATAGTGGATAATAAAGATTCTTTAGGTCAACTAGACACATTGTCTAAATTCATCACTGGCAACATTTTGATAGTTGATCAAATAAATGAAGACACATTCAAAGAAAGGATGATTAAGGAGAAAGAGAAATTCTTTGAGGAAATAGTGAAGAAAAATAAGGAACAAACAGAAACCTTATTACCGGCACTAGGAGAAACAATTTTGGATTTTAAGAAAATGTACATGGATATTTGCAAAACTGACATCTTGACACAGGACATAGACTCGAAGATCAACAAAACACAAACTGAGATTAACAATATTGCTGACAATCTAATAGGCACATAAAGGATAAGGCAGAGAGCTTAAAATGTAAACTTGGTCCTAAACTAGATTACCTCATTTCTTTGAGAAAAGAAATTTCTGTGGCTCTGGTTCCTGGACTTAAGACACCGGAAGAGAAAATGCACATACTCACCGGTACAGTTCAGAGAACACAAGAGGCATTACAGGACAACAAAAGATTCAGCGACAGTTTAAATTTGGTTTTGGCAGATATTTTCTAGATTGTTACCCACTGGTTACAAAAATTTAGGCAGGAACCACACTCCACTGACAGTGAATGACAACCTTTGTCATTGATGTCAAAGGGGGATTAGTGCGATGAGAAAAATTATCAGAACAGGACATCATCAGCTTAGGGGGAGCATACATTTTTGGGCACACAGTTTTGGTAAGACAATTTTGGTAGATTCTTTTTGGACATCAATTTGGACACTTTTTGATTTTTCTCATGAGTGTTGCCATCAATGCCAAAGGGGGAGATTGTTGGCAAATGCCCTCTCCAATGAGAAATTGTAGGTGATTGAAGGTATTGTCATTGATGGCAACCTTACAATCATGTGATACCGGCAGGCAAGCACATGCACCGACATTGACAGACTCTACACTGACATATAGATCACCGGCACCTTGGCCGACAGGAATTTTGTATAAATGTATTTTGTAATTAATTGTAAAATCTTTTGTAAGCCGACATAGCAGATTGTAATATGACTCATATATGTATGAGATCATTGTAGATCATTTAGGAGATGATATAATGCAAAGTATGAAAAGAAGGTAGCAGACCTAATATGCGAATTATTGGATAAGGGTTTATGTATATTGTAGAGCTTAAACCAGTACTGAATCTAGCATAGCAGATGTTGATCTGAAGCAGTACAAGACATTGGATTAGTATAGTCCATTTTTGTAAGTAAGTGTGACTTCTTTTGTAATTGAGCAGTGAGCTCTAGGCACCTGGCCTTCCTACATGTGCAGGCCCCTATTGTAAGCAGTAATATTCTCTTGTTGGCCAATAAGTGAATATTGTGGGTCACAAATCCCACCGAGGTTTTTCCCACACCGGGTTTCCTCGTTAAAATATTGTGTTATGGTGTGATTTTCATGTTGTGGTTGTTGTTCTTATTTGTTGCATTATTTCTGGTTTACCAGTACATAGTTTTAATATGCTTTTCATGTTATAAGTTAAGAAAATTATTATATCGGTCAGATACTGATTCACCCCCCCCCCCCCCTCTCAGTATCTTTGGGAATCCTAACAGACCGCAAATCTTAAGATCTATCTTCTAAGCTCAATCTAACTTCTTCGTTACATTCTAATGCTCTATTACAATGATTTATACGATCCAATGGGATTCAGTTAGCCCAAAAAGCAATCAAAACCCGAAGAACAAGACCTAACATGCAAAACCAATAAGGTCGGCCTCCGCCAAGAGATTCCTTTGAAAAATACAAAGGATGAAGTGTAGATCATGGGAAAAAGGTCGGCCACATGCCAAGGAACATCAAAATCAATTCTTAGGGATTCACAAGCTATGAAAGGGATCCGATAGGTCACCAATGCAAATAGGTCCAAGCAACCGGTAACAGGAAACTGTCTCGGAAACCGGTAGCGATAACTTGCCAAAAAATGATCCAAATGCTCCATGGTTTGGGAGTAAGGAAGATGATCAAGTCTTCAAGCCAAAATCCAACTCTGTAGGATCTGGTGAGCCAAATCCAGGACACACAGAAAGAAATTCTAAAACTACAAACAAAAAAGAAAAACAAAAAGAAAAATGTTTTTGGTTGATGCAAGATTGCTATGAACCAGGGATGCTCCTCCATCGGATGTCAAGTCAGCCTTTCTTAATGGTGAGTTGGAAGAAGAAATCTACATTGAGCAACCAGATGGTTTTCAGTTGACAGACAAAAAATATATGGTTTGTGGATTGAAGAAAGCACTGTATGGACTTAAACAAGCTCCTAGATCTTGGCATGCCAGATTAGATAAGTATTTGATGATGCTTGAATTCAATAAAGGTACTATTGACAAAAAATTGTACTTCAAGATTGATACATTTGATAACATATTAATTGTTGATGTATTTGTGGATGATATTATTTTTGGTGGAAATGATGGCATGTGCAAGAAGTTTGCCGATGATATGTAAAATGAATTTGAGATGTCTATGATTGGTGAGATGAATTTTTTTTGGGGATTGCAAATTACTCAATCAAATAAAGGTATTTTCATATCTCAGTCTAAGTATGTAAAGGAGTTGTTGAAGAAGTTTGGTTTGGATGATGCTAAGCCTTTTCAGTACTCCTATGGTAATAAGATGTAAGTTGACAAAGGATGATGATTCTCTAAAAGCAAATAAGACTAGATACAGGTCTATGATTGGTAGTTTGTTGTACTTGACTCAGACTAGACTAGATATTATGAATGTTGTGTGTCTTGTTACTATATTTCAAGATGATCCTAAGGAATCTCATGTTGTAGTTGTGAAAATAATTTTTATATATTTGAAAGGGACTATTGAGTATGATTTGTGGTATCCTAAAGATGCCAACTTTACTTTGAGTGCTTTTACAAAGGCTGATTGGGAAGGTGATGTTGATGATCGGAAGAGTACTAGTGGAGGTGCATTTTTCTTGTGAAAAAGATTGGTTTCATGGATGAGTAAGATGTAGAATGCTATTTCTTTATCTACTACAGAGCTTGACTACATTGCTACTGCTAGTAATTGTACATAGGTGATATGGATGAAGAAGATGTTGAACGATATAAGAGTTATTTATGATGTGCCTATTGCTATATACTGTGATAATTCAAGTGCTATTAACATTTCTAAGAATTCGGTGTTGCATTCTAAGGCCAAGCATTTATCAATCAAGTTTCATTTCTTGAGAGAGAAGATGAATGAGAAGGAAGTCAGATTAGAGTATGTGTCTACAAAGGAATAGATTGTAGATATCTTCACAAAGCCTTTGCCTAAGGATACTTTTGAGTATATTAGAGGGAATCTAGGGGTAATTGCCCCTCTTGATGAGAAATAAGGTGCATGGAGTTGCATCAGTCCGATGAACTTCACAAAGATATCTTGTGATCTGGATTGATGAGTGGTGGTTGCTGCTTAGGGGGAGTAGTCAATGTGATGCTTAGAGTTAGGGATATTGTAGAGGGAATCATGTTTTGCATATGTGTCTTTGCAATTGTTGTCAAGGGGGAGAGAGTCATGTGAAAAAATATTATATCATGTGTTGATCTTAGGGGGAGAGAGAGTATGTATGTTTTTGTACGTGGAGATTGTTGGTTTTTTTATTTCTTTATTTGCATTGAATATTTTCACATTCATATGTTTCCATCAATGCCAACGAGGGAGATTGTTGGATATTGTTGAGAAGTTTGTTGGAACAATGTTTTGTCATTGATGTCAATATATTCCTCTATGTGTTTTGGTGTTGTAGTTAGATTAAATGAGTTGGTTTGGTCAGTGTGTTGCAGATGATTTATTGTGGTTTAGAGGATTTTGAGATAAGTATCTCTAGTTCATTCAACAGAAGTTTCAGTGGTCTGCATGATGTTTTGATCGAGTTGTGTGATTCATTATTGAGGTTGGTTTTTCAGTTGGTTATGTTGATCAATATTCTAATTTTCGCTCCGCATTGCTCCAGAATTGTAATATCTTATTTTTCGGATTTGGCAGAGTGTTTGGGACATTCTGGTGTGTCCTTAATTTAGATGGTTCATGATTTGGAGGTCTGCAAGTGAAGTTTTCAATTGGTCAGTTGGTATATTTGGTGTTCTTAAGGTTAGATATAATGATGATGAAGATTTTGGTAAGTAGTGATGTTGCAGTTGTTGCTATCGTAATTCACGTTCCTTGTGGATGTTTCTAGATCGTGTTCTATTTGTATTGTTGGTCTGCATTGATTGTTGTGCATGTTATTGATCATTTTTCTTGATTCAGTGGTGTTCTTCATGTTATGAAACACTCATGTTGATTGTAGTGTGTTGTGAATGTTCGTAGCATGATTATTGGAGCTTTTTTGTGATTCGAGGAGTTGATTTGGATCCAGATGTCTTAGCCGACATTGTTTTGGTCCGTATGTATTGATGCAACGCGTTCTTGTAATTTGTGATATGTGTTGAGTCGATCTTGAAATATAGGTTGATGATATGTATAAATTGATGTAATATATTGTTGCAGATGTATCTGTCATATCCGTAAGTGTGTGTAATGAGCGAATAATGCTTTTATCTTTTGGTCGCAGAGAAGAAGTCTGAAGAAGTGTCGCAGATCAGTATATGTGCTTGATCGGAATTTTTAATCAGGCATAAGGTGATGCTACTCTATCAGTTCATTATCTTTCAGATGTAATCCAAATCTTTCTATAAGACAGTGAGTCTTCTTCAAGGTTGTAGCCCTTGTCGTTATTGTGTTTGAGCAGTGTGTCTGAATGCATGTGCATTCCTCATTGTAATATTTCATTTACTCCTAACATGGTATTATCTCATTGTAGGTAGGTTCCCATCGTGGTTTTTCCATTGACTAGGTTTTCTACATAAAAAATCTTGGTGTTATGTGTGTTATTGTTGTGTTGATTTGTGCTTTCATTGCTAATTTTTCAGATCTAAATTTGTGGTTAAGTAATGTTTTTGTGCAAACTATTTCACCACCCCCCTCTCAGTTTGCTGCATTGTTGCCAACACATATGTTACATAATATAGATTTTTTATGGTCTTATTATAGCCATAAAACTAGTGCCTATATTATCATGCACTAAGACTATATTAATAATCAAAACCAAGAATTCATTCCTCAAGCAAACACATCATAAGAGACACACATTACTTTTGATGCACCAATATGGATATTGAAATCCTAAGATGGATAGATCTTTATACCCATCACCTACTACTAGAGAAAGAATGTCTAATATTGGAGTTGATTGCTCAACCCCACAGCTCGTGAAGGTCACCTGTAATCAAACACCTATCACGAAACAAAAGAGAAGAAAATAGATATGGAGGCCAAAAGATTGTTGATCCAGAAAGATAAATCATATTGATTATCTAATGCATTAATAAATAAATTCAAAGGGATCAATCCTTATAAAAGGAGATCAAAACCTAAAAGTATTAACCCTAGAAAGAGTAATTAATAATTAATAATTGATTAATTATTAATGTGCCTAAGTTTAGATTCCTAAGTTTAGCTTAAGTGAAAATAAAGTAAAAGGTGATTTAATTAATTAAGTAGAGAACCTTATTACTCCAACATCCCCCCTTAAGATGAACTTAGGGAGAAGCTAAAAAAAACTAAGGAATGGATGCATAAAAGCAAAAATGGGTCCCAACAACAAAGCCTAATGAGGTGCCCAAGTACAATGAAATCTCTGTAAAATGGAGAAAAATAGAAAACCCTTTGGGAACAAAACTCCTCTCCAAGAAGAGAAACACAAGTGAAGGACTAAGAAGCCTCCAAACAAGAATGTTCGAAAATATTGGAACACACTTGGTGATCATGAAGAAACATTGAAGCATGAAGAAGCTGCAAACATTGTCATAGAATGACTGCTATGATGCTGAAATAAGAACCTCCTCTGAAACAAAAGATGATCAGGATCAAGAAGACATGAATCTATGTGAGTGTCCTCAATGACACTACTCGAATCTGAATCAAATGGAAAACATAGGCAAAACATCTAGAACCCAAAGATACAAATGACACAAGTACCAATAGTTTGAAGAACTGATCAAATGAAAAATGGAAGGTCGCCTCCAGAAATAGGAAAGTAAGAGTGTCCATATGGTAAGTGCTCCATCTCACTGAAATGCATGGATAACCAGCTATTGTATCCGCCTAGTACATACGAACAAATACTGACTACATAGCTCACTCCAACACGAAACCAAGGAAGCATTAGCACCAACAGTAGAAACCCCCCCATAATGCTGACACGTGAGAGGTATGATAATTACACTGAATCTGAAATCCATAATGTAGTGCATGAAGAAGAACCAAGAACATCTGACTGTGTAGACATGAAAGTACAAGAAAATACAAAGGGTGTGCAAACCAAGACACACATGCATGAGAAAGGTATGAAGGCAAAATAAAGGCAAACATCAAACCCCCATGTCACTTTATATCATAGTGCGAGTACAATAAGGCACCAAAAGATGTGCAAGACCCCATAATACATGTGCTATACAGAGGTGCATTTACAAAAGCTCGTGCATGAAGAAAGTCTACCATTTGAAGATGTGAAGAACCCACCAAAAAAAAATCCAACAATGATGGAGAACCCGGGCAAAATACAAGAGAGTCGCTGGTACAAACAAAAAATGACCCAAATAACTTTGCATGCCACTCATGTAACTGCTATGTCCCAGAGAACAATGCCAAAGAAGAGCCAAATCCTTCAGATTGGAAGAAGCCACATCCCCCCTAATGAAGTCAAACTACCAAACAAGACTTCTTGCATGAAGAGGTCATCACGGCCAAAGTCTTGAGTCCACAATGCATGCCAATTGGGCTCAAACTGCTGAAAAAGAAATGGATGTGGTCGCCAAAGAACCGATGCATGGGAAGATCCACATGAGGAAGTTCAATAGTGAAGTGATCTGACTAATGGACCGGTGAAGACTGCAGAGATCAAAGAATGCCCAAACATACTGGTCAGAATATAGAAGGCTTTCACATCACTCCATGAATCTTGCCCAATATGATTTCGAGCACCAAAAATTCATGCAGATAATAAAAGTCGCAAAGCTACCAATCGACTTGAGGTCCAACATGCAATTAGATCATGAGGCGTGCATGTAAAAATTGGTTCACAAATCGGATAGGCATGCAACGTAAAGAGCCGCCATGCACAAACATGCAAACTGCCCATGCATGTTACAAAAAAGGCTGCATATAACTCTCGCTCAGCATGCAAGGAGATCATGAAAGTTGCTGATGTGTTGAACATAGGAAATCAATGCATATGCAAGAATAAACCAGCCACCGTCCAATGTACAAAAAATTCACGTCGATGGCAATAAAAAAATAGTTGATGCATACAAAATTGAGGTCATGTTCAACACAAGAACATGTCGTCCAAATTCATCATTGACTATCAAAGCAAGAGATAAGAGAACTCAGATGCCTTTCTTATCGCTAATCAATGACAGGATTGCACATCTAGTGCAAGTGCATGGACAAATATTGAAGTTCTCCGAAGCTCTCTCATACGTTAAAAAAAACACACCCCTCAAAATAGTCGGTGCAAAAGCTCAAAAAACAGGAAGTTCGATAGGTCAGAATCGAAGAATTAGCCAAGCAACTAAAAAAAACATGCTATAAGAAAGTAGATCAACACGAGATCTGTCTGTGAGTGTGTTATTAATATACAAAGAGAGCTAGTATGCGATGAATCCTCCACGTTGGCAAAAACAATTGCTCAGACTGGTAAAGAGATTGCAAACAGTAAACTTGCCATGAATACAAAACTTCACTAAAAAACCTAGATCTCTTTAAAAGACGGACATGGAATCGGAGATCGGGCTCTAATATTTGGAGTTGATTGCTCAACCCCACAACTTCCGAAGATAACCTGCAATCAAACACATGTCACGAAACAAAAGAGAAGCAAATATCTATGGAGGCCAAAAGATTGTTGATCCAGAAAGATAAATCATATTGATTATCTAATGAATTAATGAATAAATACAAAGGGATCAATCCTCATAAAAGGAGATCAAAACCTAAATTAAAAAACCCTAGAAAGAGTAATCAATAATTAATAATGAATTAATTATTAATGTGCCTAAGTTTAGTTTCCTAAGTTTAGCTTAAGTGAAAATAAAGTAAAAGGTGACTTAATTAATAAATCAATATGATTTAATTAATTAAGTAAAGAACCTTATTACTCCAACATTAAACCATGTAAAATTACGTAGTTCCCAACATCTATCACTTGCACGCTATTGGTGAGAGTTGACTAACCCTAAAAGAAAGAGCTTAATAAATTATAGTTTTGTTTTAAAAGTGATATAAGAGATTTTATTCAAGACAATAGGTTGAACAATCACTATAAATAGTGAATGAACTACGCATCCTCTTTTTTCCAAAAAGAGACAAGTAAGTAGGATCATCACAAATGAACGCTCAATGTTTAGGTGATCACTAAAATGTAACACCTATAACACTGCTCATGGGAGTGAAAACCATAGAAATTATTAAAAGAAAATAGTGTAACAAACTACCATTCACCAATATCCAAAATAAAACAAATTCCTAGCCCATAAAGTTTCATTGAATACTATTTCATATCCTAACAAGGTTTCTTTAAGTGATTACCATTAGTTAAGAATAAATAACAATAGGCAGGGGAACCCAACTAACATCACCCTTTAACAAACATGTATTATGGAAATTTAAGAAAAAAACCAAATCTCAGTTTAGACATCTCCACCATTATAATCATTATTCTAGCATAAATATGCTTTAATCTATATAGGTTATTACCATTGATGAATATAATAGGTTGATTAATTTTATAATGTTGCTCATACCACTAAAGTCAACTAGTGTTAGCTCAATAAGTTCACTTGTTATTAATCATAACCTAATATATGAGCAATATGGTTTAGAGATGCCATGAAATTTTAGGATTAAGTTTCCATCTACCTTATAAATCCTATGTCATATTACAGATTTCCAACATCCTTGGAAAGTGTCTAAGGAACTTAGATTGTATTGGGAAAATAATTTGTAATATGTATTCTCACTATTGTTTGTAATACATTAATAAGAAGTGATGGGCTCCACTAGTAGCAATAAAGGTGGGTTGTGAACATGATTATTTAATATTGTTTTCTCACATATAGACATCTAGAATGAAATAATTAATGACATGGGAAGTGGTCAAATGAGTGTGTTAAACACGCCCGAAGACTGAGAGGGGGGTTGAAATGGTTTTGAATAATCACTTAAAATTTATACCTTAACTCAACATCAACTTATCTTAACCTTATCAACAACAATGAAAGATAAAAATAATGAACACCATGCACAAAAGAACACTAGATTTACCTGGTAAACCCAAACAGGGAAAATCACAAAGAGATTTAACTCACAACATATGAACAAGACTATAATAATTGTTTTAGGCTCATTGCAAAGGAAACTCATTGCTCTCAAAAGGAATTGCAAGCTGAGGTGCACTACCTTAGAGCAAGATATAAGGGACTTGCAGGTTGATACTCACTGCCTTAGGGATAGATACATAGGACTTGCTAGGGAGACACACTATCTTTGAGCAAGGTACTTGAAAATATGAATCAAGTTGAGCAAGCCTTCAATAACACTACCTTCAAGAATCTCAAAGTATGAAGCTTCCCTTGAATCTTTGTCTCAAGGGACCAACTTCAAAGACAATCACCACACATTGCCTCTAATTTGTATGTCATACTTTGCACATGATATGATCATGTAAGCACACACAACTTGATACACACATTCACACCTATCCACAAAACATGTATTCACAATTCCATACTGATTTAATATTCTATATATACCATTTTCTTCATTAAAAAACATCATTTAGGTCAGCCAAAATAAGGGACAAGCATAAGTCCTATCAAGTATGCCACCAAACACAATTGTGGTAAAATCATTCAATCAAATAGATAGAGAGGACCTAAAAGCAACATATTAAATATTTTTAAGCCGCCTCAAATATTTCACACACTACCACACATCCTCCAAAGTCGGCAATAAGGTAACATGTAGATAAACCATGTAACACATAACCAATCAGCCCAAAAACATATCTTTTAGATGAAAAAGATAAATGTGTATCCCCATAGGCCAAAATAGGACCCAAATACAAATAGCACAATCTCCGATACAAGAGAAGACACCCAAGGATACATTGTAAGCAAGAAAATGACTGTATCAGTCAAACCAGAGAAATTACTTTGAAACACGAATACCAGTCACAATGCAACATCAAACAGATCATATAGCACCCTATAGAGAATGCAAGGATGTTCCTTGAACATCCAACACTATTCCCAAATACTACTTTGTTGTTTCTTCATTACAATACATCAATTAGGTCTGCCAAAATAAGGGACAAGCATAAGTCCTATCAAGTTTGCCACCGAATACAATTGTGGTAAAAGCGTTCAATCCAATAGATAGAGAGGACCTAAAAACAACATATTACATCTTTTTAAGTTGCCTCAAACATTTCACACACTACCACACATCTTCCAAAGTCAACAACAAGGTAACATGTAGATAAACCATGTAACACATAACCAATAGGCCCAAAAACATATCTTTAAGATGAAAAAGCTCAATGTGTATCCCCATAGGCCAAAGTAGGACCCAAATACAAATAAAACAATCTCCAATACAAGTGAAGACATCCAAGGATACATTTTAAGCAAGAAAACAATTGTATCAGCCAAACATAGAAATTACCTTGAAACACAAATACCAGTGACAATGCAACACCAAATAGATCATATAGCACCTTATGGAGCATGAAAGTATGTTCCTTGAACATCCAATAGTATTCCCAAACAATTATTTGTTATTTTCACTTCAAATCATGTTGGTGCAACACCAACTAATATAGAACATTTCAATTTGAAAGGCCATAAACACATAGTTATGAACATAACATCATAATCAACTCTTGTAGACCACATCAACACCTAAAACTTGAACTGAGACACAACACAAATAATACAAACATGTGCTCCAAATGTTAGCACCTGAAACATCAATACAAAGAAATGCACAATATTTTTCAGACCAATCTTCATAGACAACGAGACTGTCAGCAAACAATAATCATCAATTAGATCAGTTGCAACACTAGGGACTTGAAAAGATAGGAGTAAAATATCCACAAAGTATACACATTATGTTGAAATCCGTAGGACCATATCATCAAATGCAGAGCATTCTTCCAAATTATCTTTAGCTTATATTCAAACTTCCAAGGACCATAATATATTGAAAACATCATTTTCTCACCTAGGAACAAACAAGAGATATAAATCATCCTCCTATACCATACATAAGATCATCACAATCATGTCCACTTTATTGTCATACTTCTAATCCTCATCTTAATACTTCTAATCTTCATCTCAATGCATTTAATCCTCCTCTTAATATGATATCATCATTATACCATCTTTACCATCAAGCCCACTATCAACATCAACACAACATACTAAGTGTAGACATTAGACACTGAGAAGGTGGACATCCACAATGCAAAGCAACTGCAACCATCATCCATCTGTACACTACAACTACCAACGACCAACAATCTTTCCATCATACCAGGCATGTCATCAAACATATCATCAATGACAACACACAATTGTTACAAGTTGGCATCAATGACAAAAACACAACTACCAAATAGTGACCTTTAGTCTTCTCCAAGTGGGCTCTTGAATGAGGAAACAAGTGTCTCTTGGTATTTTATCATTTATTGGATTTAATGTAATGTTTATCTTTCACGTTTGGGTGCCCAAGTTGGAGATAATTCATTGTGTTAATTTTAGATCAGGTTTATAATAGACAAGTATTTTTAATTTTTTTTAGTATTGATCACAATAGAATATAAATAGACTCCAGTCTGATTTATATATATTTGATCTATTGTTGAGTATGAAGAACTATCTGAATCAATATACTTTGTATGTTGTGTTATTGGTTTGCAGATGATATGTTGAATCCACCTTATGCTATGTGATTCCAATTTATCACATTCAATCTGATATTGTTTCTGCTGTTTGTATATATATATATATATATATATATATATATATATATATATATATATATATATATATATATATATATATATATGTATGTATGTATGTATGTATGTATATGTATATATATACATATATATATATATATATGTATATATATATGTATATATATACATATACATACATACATACATACATACATACATATATACATATATATACATATATATATATATATACATATATATATATATATGTATATATATATGTATATATATACATATACATACATACATACATACATACATATATATATATATATACACACACACATATATATATATATATATATATATATACATATATATACATATATATATATATATATACATATATATATATATATATGGATTGTAATATTTGACTTCCCATGATCTATATGTATATATTCACGCATACAGTATATTATCAACCTATTGATATCTTATACTAGTTCCTTCCAAAGGAGATATATCATACTTATATATGAAACTCGAAGTCTTCCTAAGAGGTCATGACTCTTTACTAAGAGACCGATGGCTATTGAAGACAAACCGATTCACAAATGTAATCGAGATAATAACCAAACATATACAGATATAATCGGTTAGGTATAGTTAATAACAAACAACCATAAACGATATTAACCAATACAATAATAGGTGGAATCTATTATGTAAAACCGATCATAACAAAAAAAAGGTTGATAATGTGATGCAATATGATAATGGATATACACTTGAAAGAAATTATGTAATATGATCAATCAATAATCACAAGTAGTCTAACTAACCTGAACATAATAATATGAACAGAAATAAGTAAGTTGATTACACACAAATGTCTAAGGCCGATAGGCCAATTAGACATTTGGATTAGCTAGGTTTGTCAGAGGAATCCAACTATAGCTATAACATATTCAACACTCCCTCTTAGCTAGGGAGGAATCCTTATTAACCTTTAATAAGTTACATCACTTCTTGTTATGATTGTCCACAATGGCTACATCCATATGTGGAAAGGAAAGATATCACCTCACTGTGATATCAAGCATTATGGCTTATCCATGGATATCACCTCACGTGATATCCACCATAGATATCTCCTCATGTAATATCCACCATTATGGCTTATCCATAGATATCACCTCACATGATATCCACCATTATGGCATATTGATAGATATCACCTCATGAGATATCAATCATTATGGCATATCCATAGATACCACTTCACGTGATATCCACCATAATGATATATACAACCATTATTGTGAGATCATCACCTCACAATGATATTCACCATGGCTCATCTAGAGGGTAAACACACAAGTACAAGAAGATAACCATGGACTCTCTCACGTGGTGTTGTCATGGCATCACACACAAGACACCCACCATGAACCATATCAGAGGGTGGAGATAAGGGCTTACACCTCAAGTCTCTCTCAAGGAGGAATGCATTAACAAGATTTTACACTTTAAACATCTTTTGAAGATAAGAATACATCAGTATATATATAAACAAATATAAACAAATCAATGAAGCTGAGACTCAATCTCAGCTAGGGCTTCATTCTCTACCATACCAAGCTTACCTCGAAAGTACACAAACTTTATTTTGGAGAGGGACTTGGTGAGAATGTTTGTCATTTTCTCATCAGTACTAATGTATCTCAACCGAATAGCATTCCTTTCCACCATGTCTCTAACATAGTGATACTTGATCCCCACATACCATAGTGATATTGATCACTAGAGAAACCATCTTGACATGGTCCACTCTCTCTGAACCAATATGACCAAGATCCTTGGATATCAATCAAAGCACATCCTCTCAGCTGCTCCCTCTATCATGGATTCATCCCTTGCTCACATGGTCCTAATCATGAAAGATATCTTGCTTTAGGAGACTCTCATCATCTGGTATGATCCTTATACGGTTGGAAGTGCTAGATCCAAAGCCACCATGGATCTATTGTCATAAGATCAATCCCTAGGTAGGAATATGACCATCCTAAGATTTTGAATGAAATCTCCTTGTTGTACGCTCCCTCTCATTGGAAGAGCCTTCTTGTCTCAACTTTTTTCGTAACCCTAGATTCTATCATCACTTGTACAAATGCCTCTATGGCTTTCACAAGTGAACTATTGCACTTCTGCAGGTAAATATTTGTTTTATAAAAAAATTGGAAATGCAAAATCTCAGAATCTCCACTAAAGTCCTTTGCATATTCTACATGAATTTCAATCTCTTCATCATAAATAGAACTTCAAAACTTTATAACTTGAAAAGCAATAGGTTGTGATTGTAAAGATGTCTTGTATGTAAGGGACAAGTTTCTCATATTAAATTGAAGAATTTAAAAAAAAAAAAGATATCCAAATGTAGTTTGTCGTAAGCGGACATTTGTTGACAATGTTGTTTCACAAATAACACACATAATGTAATTGCATGAATTAATAAATACATATGAAATTCATGAACACTATTCAACCATAAAACTTATCTCTTTCAAATTAGAATATGAATCCATCTGCATCCTTTTGTAGAAGAGTCTCACCAACATCCACAATGGAAGCTTGAGGCATAGTCCTGGTTGGACATTTCATTACGTAGTGACCATATTTGTCACATCTAAAGCATTGGATTTATGAAATATCCTTCCTTCTTTTGAAGTGTCCTTTCTTACCTTTCTTCTTTGAGGAGTGAGAGGAAAGAACATGCATATCTTCATTTGTATAACTTTGACCAATACCTCTTGTGACCAATCTTGACTCTTCTTGAATTCAGTCTATCTTTAATCAATCAAACTTAGGAAGTTTTGATCTTGCACTTATCCCTCAAATAAATGACTCCCAAGATGAAGAGAGACCATTGAGTGCCAACATAGTTAACTCTTTTCCCTCTATAGTGTGTCCAATGGTAGAGCTCGTTGGTCTCTCAATTCAGTAATCCTCATAAAGTATGAGGTGATGGATTCTTCTTTCGTCATTTTGATATGGTGAAGTTGTTGCTTTAATGCAGGGGCTCAGCTTGTGTTGTTGATCTCATACATTTCCTCTAATGCTTTGGACATGTTATATGTTGTCTCCAACTTGGAAATAATAGACACAATGTGATATTTCATAGAGTCAACCAACATCTTCATTGCTTTGTGGTTCTTTCTCTTCCATTGAAGCTTCTCATCCTCTTTGGTTGGTTCTGGTATGGATTTCTTCACAAATTCATCTAATTCGTTTTCACCCAAGGCAAGCATAATTCTAAACTTCCAAGATACAAAGTTTGATGCTCCCTCAAGTTTGTCTTCAATTCTAATTCCATTCACCATCTTGACGTTGATAGAAGTAGTTGAACTAGAAGACAATAGTAGAAGATAACCTTGCTTCTATAAAGCTGATTTGATCTTTCCTTAAACCTAGCTCTGATACCATGTTAATTTTAGATCAGGTTTATAATAGATAGGTATTTTAAAAAAAAATAGTTTTGATGACAATAGAATATAAATAGAAACTAGTCTGATTTATATATATTTGATCTACTGCTGAGTATGAAGAACTATTTGAATCAATATACTTTGTATGTTGTGTTATTGATTTGCAGATGATATGCCAAATCCACTGTATGATATGTGATTCTAATTTATCACAATATATTATTTGTTGCCCTTTGTACTTGTCCTTGATGACAAAAAGGGGATTGGCATCTCTAACAGTAACATTGGCAAACTTATTATGACATTTCTAGCTTTACCTTATGCATATGTGGATCTTTGGTCATTGACATTTTGGTTTTGTGCAAAATTCATTCACAGGAGGTTATGGTACTTGGTTCATATTTCAGTGACATAGGTTTATGAGTTTCACATGGTGTTTGATGTTACATTTCGTATGACTTGGGTATAGAGCATATTTATTCATTCATGGTTCATACCATATATGATATGTTTGGTAGTCTTGGTATGGTACTTAGAATGTTTTATTTTCAATTACATAGGACTAAGCACCATTTGCAATTATCCTTGGTTCATACTTAAATATCTGTAAAATGTTATAGGTTTTTCATGTTATTCATAATAGCTTACTTTATGCTATTAATCTTTATTGATTATGGAAATATTTTTAAGCATATTATATAAGTGCTTGTCGACATATAAGGTTTAATATTTAGAGTACTAACCACAACACTAGCTGACACAAGTGTTAAAGAACACTCACACTTAAAGCTTGTCTACATAGTCAAAATGTATGATGACATGTTTGATTTACTCAAGTGGATAGTGAGTTAATGATTCAAATAAGTATGTTTTGTTTTGACACATAGTGTCGGGTGACATGGATTTTCATTGCATTGGCATATTCGAAAGGGCTTATGATTACTTTGGTTTCATTATGTTGGCATCTTTGAAAAGGTCTGCACAGTTATAAGTGACTTGGCATTGTCGATACCGTGGTATATTCTTCAAAAGTCTCGGACTTGAAATGAATATTTGGTTTGAGTTTGAAGCTCGACATAAAAGTGATTAGGGCAATTTGTTAAACATGTTTTAGAGTTTTTGCAAACCCTAGCTTGGGTTGCCACCATGGTTGAGATACAAATAGTTACAGGCTTGGTTCAAGTTGGTTTCCGACACTGCAAAATAATGCTCAGGTTTAATAGATTCATATGGTGGTTTCCTTAGCTGTTCATATGGAGATTTGATACCGAGTTTTATGGGATTTGTCCTTCTTCGGGTTCTAGGTAATATTGTTCATTTTCTCAAAAATGGAAAATATAAATCAGTTACTTGAATCTCAACTTTTCATTTTTGAAAGATTCAAATTAAAAAAGGGAATTTCAGTTGTATTTGAAGTTAATTTTATCTCTGAAATTCGAAGTAAGAAAAAGTTGTTTTTCATGAAAACGAAAAGGTTTTTTTTACCTGGTAGAAAGTGATTGGTTTTTGTTTCAGTTTATTCAAACCCTAGTTAGGGTTTTGTAACCCTATACAAGGGTTACAGTTTGAAGACATATGGCTTACTGGAAATGTTATTTAAAGACACATTTTTGCAGAAACATGTTTCTAATTTTGAATAAAGACAGAGCATTTATTGTTTTCAGATAAAAAGGGTTTTGTTTTACTCTGATATTAAAAGAAAAGTATTATGAAAGAAGATTCTTTGGTTGTTATACAGAGATTTGAAAATCTTTATAGACAATCTTTTGTAGTTGAAATCATTACATAATATTATTATATCAAACTCGTTCCATTCATTGATAATTTTGTGATTGCAAAATATATTGCAATTATAAGGTTACTAGTGATTGTAACTTGAGTTGTTTTTTAGCATTGTATGAGACATAGGGGCTGGTGCTCCTTGAAGTTTGACAATTCTAAATTAAGTGTATAGAGTTGATGCTCTTTGAGTTAATAAAAGGATTATTTTGATGAGTGGTTTTTCTACCCCAGGAGGGTTTTCCACTCATGAAATTCTTGTGTCATGTGTCAAATTGTTTTTATTTGTTCCATTAGATGTTATGCTTTGATACTTGTGTTTATTTTGTGTTGATTTTATGCGATGGTGTTCATAATTATGTAACTCGTGTGTTTTACATTCTGAAATTCATGTTATTCGGTCAATGCAATTAATATTGAACTTACATGCGTTTCATAAACCATTCACTGCCATTAAATCTAAAATATATATGGTGGTCAAGTTTTCTCACTGTCAAAGTCAATTTTAGTTATAAGCATTAAAAGATTATTCAATTTGTTCATATTGAATGGTCAAATTCACATGCTTTAATAAGGTTTAATCATTCACTAAGTCCAAGTGTGATTTTTTTTTTAATTTGTGCAAGTTGGGTCAAAATTCCTATTGTCTTTGATTCACCCTCCCTCTCAGAGTCAATCCACTTCCAACATTATCGACTTGTTGATATCTTATGCTAGTTCCTTCCAAAGTAGATATATCATACTTATATATGAAACTCGAAGTCTTCCTAAGAGGTCGTGACTCTTTACTAAGAGACTAGTGGCTATTGAAGACAAAACAATTCACAAATGTAATCGGGATAATAACCAAACCGATATAGATATAATCGGTTATGTATAATTAATAACAAACAACCATAAATGATATTAACCAATACACTAATAGATAGAATCAGTTATGTAAAACTGATCATAACAAAAAAAAAAAAAAAAGGTTGATAATGTGATGCAATACGATAATGGATATACACATGATAGCAATTGTGTAATATGATTAATCAGTAATCATAGGTAGTCTAACTGATCTAGACATAATAATACGAACAAGAACAAGTAAGTTGATTACACACAAATGTCTAAGGTCGATAGGCCAATTAGACATTTGGATTAGCTAGGTTGGTTAGAGAAATCCGACCATAGCTATAACATCTTCAACACATTGGAGCCAAAAGTGTAGTCATTTCTCATTCTATGGAGGTAGTCCAAGGTTTGGGTATGTTTGGAATGAAAAAGCTCTTGTTTGGTGCTTTTGAAGCTCTTTTCATTCTTTATAAATAATATTTTTGATGTGGAAAAAAAGAGGAACAGTGGAATGTAGAGTTACTCTATAGGAACAAGGACGAGTGTGAGGCATGAGGAGGTTTTTTACAAGTACACAAGTCTTACCATTTTGGAGGCAAAGAGGAGAATATAAGTTAATGCATTATAATCACATTATTTGTTGATAATGCATGCTTGGCCTCTGTTTTTGATGGATTTTTTTCCCGTAAAGGTTTCTACACGTAAATCCAATGTTGTGTGATACTCTTCTTTTATTGATTTGTGTCTCTCTATTGTTGTCTTATAGTGATGTTGTCCATTATTTATTATTGTTATAATTTCACATGAGATAGTGTTAATAAAATGCTATGTAGGTTGTTTTTAGCATCACAAAGAAGGATCTAATTCAATATACTCTAAATATTTATCACATTATATAATATATACAATAAATATCTAAGGTATCTCCTACTATATTGTTATGCTTAATAATAATGTAATGCCCCTAAAATTTGAAAGAAATTAACCAACCCCCTTAGCTAACACCCCTCATACATCTCATAGAACCTTAAGAGGAACAAAAGAGAATAACCGTTTTTGTCAAATAAGACAAACCACATCAGCCACACTAGGAGAAAAAAGACAGTAGAAGACAAAAGATACTAAAAGACAAAAGAATAAAAAAGGATACATATTTTACCCAAACATAATTAAAAAGGCATTGATTGTTTTTTGAAGATGAATGATTAATTAAGGAGGAACACTTATTTTGAGGGAGTTCTATCCCTTGTAAAGAGTTGCAATTTGTGACTCTTCATCCCTTTTGAGAATTATAAATAGGGCGGGTCTACTCTAGATAAAGAAGGAATAATTCAGATTATACAAAATCATAGCAGAAACTAAGGAATAAAATATTTTACAAAAGCTATTCAGATCCTTGGTTTAGAGCAGCAACTCAAAAAAAAAATTTAGAACAATAGGAAACAAATCAATTAACAATCAGTCAAGCATCAATCTATAATTCAATTCATCAATATAGGGCAAAATTCTAGAAATACACTCAACAATATTAGAAAAAATTTCAAGATTTATTCTTAAGAACACTTAAAAATTATTCAAGGGATTGATTATCAATCCATCAAGAAATATAATTTAGCAATAGTCTAGCAAGTATACCAAGCCATCAATTTTGAATTATAGTTGGTACTTGTGAACCGAACGACGTTTGGGCCCACGGGGAGGGCTAAGGTTTGGAAGGATATGGTCTTTTCCTACCCTTTGGCAAGCTAGGGATGGCGTTCTTGGTATTGCCACTAGATAGGATATAGGCTCACGGGTTGAGCTAGGGTTTGGAGGGATGATGTCTTTTTTCCCATCTTTAACAAACTAGGGATGGGGTCCTTGGTTTTGTCATTATTGAGTCAAGGATGAGGTCTTTTAACTCAATATATTTGCAAGATATTTATGGGGAATTCATGATTTGATCAACTTGGATATTGTGCAATGATGTATTAAATTAAATATATTTATATAGATTGCGATCCTTAATAAAACTATTATATCTTGAGTGATTTCAATTATTTTAAAGAATATCTCAAAAGGGGACATTGCAAATAATTTGTTTATGTATGTGTAAGACATTTTGCAGCCACATGTTTTATTTTAATTGTACCATTTATGTTTGTAGGCAACAACTATGGTGTTTAAGCATTATGGACCAAATCCTGGGAAATAAATTTGACCTTGAACATAGATTTTTGTCAAGGGCATAATCTGCAACAAATAAAATTCAAAGAAATGTTTATACATATAAGGAATGCAATTGCAACTTATGATGACAACCAAATCCTCATGGGTCAAAAAAATGTTCCAATAGGTATTGAGTAGCTTGTAATATTTGATACATCTATGCATTCATATACTAAAAATAATGTGGTCATGCTCCATAATAATGAAAGATTTTAATTGTTCACCATGCTAGTTGCATGTAGTATTTGCATATCTTTGGCATATAGAATCATATTATGTTGATGCTGATCATTTAAACAAATGGTTTTGTTGTGTGTTGATCAACAAGTAATGTTAATTAGTACTATAAAAAATATACTCATTGTTAAGATACTTAATTGCAAGGTTGCTATTTCACCATTGTGTGTGACTGTGAAATTTAATAATTATATAAATGTTCCATAAAAGACATTAATGGCCCAAGGTTTGCCCTTGTTCCACTTATTAAAACAGACAATCATACACAAATCCCTTTCAAATAAACATTACCTTTAACCATATAGAAGTCATAAGTGTTGATAATGCAAAGGGCCAAAATAAATATTCATGTTGTAAAAGGGTTGGTTTGACATTCATTGTCATATTTCAAATTAAATATTTGTAATCTCACACCATTTTCATTTGAATGATATATTAAGATAGAAAGCACAAATTATGTTATCAATAGAAAAAATAAAGAGTATTAGTTGCAATCGTTTTTTCTAAGTTGATCCTTAAGGAAAAAAACCCAATATATGTTTGATTTAATTGGAAATAATTGTTATAAATCTACATGACATTGTTAAAAAAGTGTCATGATCTTCCTACTTTAAAAAAAGAAAGTTTTAATTGTATTCATGTAATTGTAATTATGCAAATAATATGATTAATATGATGCTATGTTCACATGACTAACTATTTAATGTGATTTCTTAATATGTTCTTCTATTGGGCACAACCAAGACATTTGTGTATTTTCACATTGTTATATAGATTTTGTTTGTTATTTAAATGTTTTGATGGACTTTTATGTATGCAATGTTTGTATTGTGCCATATCAAGCTGTAATTATATAAAATTGGACTATGATAATAAACAAAGATTGAACATTTAAATACTAAAAATTATAGTGCTATTGGAATGATACAAGTCTTAATTTATTTTTTTAAAATTCCTCTTTCTTATTATTAATTTTTATTGTGACATTATTTAGCATATTTAAAAATAATCATCAATTCTAGTAAATTAAAGTAGCTTCAAAATTCTTCTTTCTTATAAAATCATTGAAAACCTCTTAATTATCACATCCATGAAAATCTTAAAAGCTAGGTGCTATCAAATAGTCAATGTATACAAATATTTATGGTCCTCTAAATCAATCACCACACAAAGTGACTAAAAAAACATAAATATGATATAATATTTGGATAACACCTTAAAAACTATTACTCATATAACTAATTAATTTTTATTCATCATCATATTTATCTTATTAAATATAGATAAAAAATTAAAAATTGTAACATGTTGACCTAAGAATATAAATTTATTTTTATTTTATTGAAACAAAATAAGAAAATTACATAGATTTAGACAACCAAACTGAAAAAAAGAATGAAAGTATAACAATCTAACAAACCTTGAGATAAAAGAAAGAGAAGCCCATATTATATATATTTTTTATAGTTGTATACAATTTTCAACAAAACACAATTTTATATTAGTTTCCATGTCAAGGGCTTCTTTTTCCGAGGGCAAAGACTCTAAGGATTTCCTATTTATACCCAAAATCTTTAGGGAAATTCAGAGTAACTAAAGTTTAGAAGAAATCCTTTTGTCATCTTCAGATTTTGTTGCAGAATGAGAAGGTAGCAGAGTTACTGTTAACTTTGATACTGCAATCAAACCTGGCTCTGGTGTTTTAGAAGACCCATTTGGCGAACTCGCGGCAGAGGTAAATTTAATCTCCCAAACCTGTTGCACAACAATCAGTTAATAAATTCAAAGGACTTCATAAACTCCCCATATTATCAGCCTAAGCTAACATACAAGATGACATACAACAAACAACTATGGTACACAGATTCATGTTGAAACAAGGGCGAATGCTCAAATATTTTTTTGAGAAAATTTGTATTAGTCTATGAATAATAATGTTTATAGATGTATTGCACCATGAGTAGATCTGAACCATGACTTACAAGTAACATCAAGTTATCATTGGCTCAAAGTTGTGCTGTCTAGTAAACAGTTTATCTTAAACCACAGCAGAAACAGAAAATGTGCAGACTATTTAATTGGCCCAAAGTTAGTCCGAAAAATCCTATTAATCATATTGTCTTCATAATCCAAATCAAAAGTTTGAGGACTCGGCAGCCCAAAATTGGACTTGGACGCGGGACAAGGCATGGACTCGGCAAAGAAGTTTTTTCTTAAGGCCAATGACAAAGCTCCCAGCTACGATCGTTTCCCTTGCGAGTTTTACAAAGACCTATGGGACACAGTCAACCCAAACCTTTTTCAAGTATATGTGGAAGTTTTTGAAACGGGTTCCTTGGGCAATATATCAACAAAGGTAATATTAAATTCATACATAAGGTGAGCAATCCTGAACAAATCTATAACTGGAAACCATCGCTTTACTAAATTCTTACTATAAGATCATTGCCAAAGCCCTTACTATAAGATCATTGCCAAAGCCCTTGCTCTATGAATTTCATCATTTGCCACCACTTATTGTTCGGCTTCAGCAAAGTAGTTTTATCAATTGCAAACATATTCTTGATAATGTTATTGCATTTGGGGAAGGTATGTAATGGGTCTGACACTCTCAAAAATAGACCATCTTCATCAAATTGATTTTGCTAAGACTTATGACCACATTGATTGGCCCTTCATTTTTACCATGCTTCAAGATCTAGGGTTTGCCCCATATTTCTCTACTTGCTCCAGATTTTGTTTGACAATGAGTTGGCTTGTTTTGCCGTTAATGATTGATGATCCTCTTCATTTGAGCTTTTCAATCCATTCACCAAGGCTGCTCGCTTGCTCCTACATTCTATCTTTTGCCAAATAAAGGTTTTGGCTATTTACTTGCTAATGTAGTTTCCCAGCAAAGATTAAAGGTATCTCTTTTTATAATTTTGATCTCCAACTTGACAATAGCAAGTTTGTTGATTATTCCTTTCTCACTCTCTTAGAAGAGGAAAACAATGTTAGCCAAGCCTTGTAGTGTTTAAGTACTTTTTGTCTTGCCTCGAGCTCCAACATACAATGGAAAAATACCCAACGTTATAATTAATCCTTCCTATCCAGACCTCCCTAAATTTTTTTGGCTGGAAATGGATTGACCTTGGGGAAATCTTTAGATTTCTTGGCATCTCTTTTACTCTTTGTCAATCTATTCTTGCTCATATTGAGAAGAAGTTCCATTTTTGGATAACTAAGTCTCTCTCCCTTACTAGTCCCTTACTAGGAAGTTTCGAATTTGCTCTAAGATTCAAGTTGAGGCTAATAAAGTTACTTTCGAGATTGCCTATTGGCAAACTCTTATCGAGCATTCAACTAATGCTTGGTGAATTGTTGCTTGTATGCCACCCTCATCTGCCAGTACGGATGCTTCCCTCCATGTGGGTGGATGCTGGCCATGGTAATAATGTTCATTCTAGATGTTGCTCTATGGATCACCTCAACATTGAGGTTGTGACCTGCCCCCTCAAACACATGGCTAGTCTTCTACTTCTCGGTGTGACCATGGCAATCTTGGTTGGCATGATAGTGGCAAGTACCCTCAACTAGCTCTTTCTACTTGCACTATTCTTGTTGCTGATCAAGAAGAAAAATAAAAGATGATGCCATTACAGTTTGGGAGCCTATTCCCAGTGGCTACGACCTCATTGATGGTTGGGGCAACCCCTTAATAGAAACATTTCTCCTCATCCTACTAGTATTGCTTTAGTTGCATAGTGATGTGACTATTGTTGTTTTGTGAATGGACTCTTCCATTGACTTTTGGGATGTGATTCCATTCCACCTACCTTTTAAGTGAACTGGTGTATTATTATATTTTAGTGCACTATTCATCATAAAAAAATTCAACACAAACCCAACTCTGAAAGATTCTATTTCCCTTCTAGATTAAACCCTAGATGACTACTCAAAGGAAAGAACATAACCCTAATTGAACTTTTTATTTCATATCCTTGTAGAACAGAACACCTAGATTAATACCTAAAGCTATAGATGGACAAAAAAATTGTAAATATTATAAAACCTTCCCATGGTACTCCAATTTAGATTTGAAATATCACAAAATAATCAAGTGGCTATAGTGTTTTTGTTCTTATAAGCAACAAACTCTCGACAAATTTGATTATGGGGCTAAAACTCTTCTCCCTTAGTAGTGATATCATACACTAGAAATTCAGGTTCAACATAATTAAACGCAATATTAAGCAGTCACGTTTTGACAATAAAGACTTCAACAAAGGGCCAAAAATCAACTTTGAGGAAATCAAATTATAAACAAGTCAGTAAAGACCTATGGACCAACATAATATCTCTCCCAGTAATGTACTTGTATAAGTGTGAGATTTAATGTTATTTCTCAATTCACCTAATGGCAAGAGCAGCTGTGTGCTCACAGTAAACAGAATCCCGATAAAAAAAAATTGGAGAAAAAGATGATAGCTACACTGAAAAATGTTTGAAACCAGAAAATGGTCATCTGAGAAGAGGAAATGTTGGGAATTGATTCAAGCAAGGACAACCAAAAAGCTTGCAAATGCAACCGTTTAAAAGGTTGAAAAGAAAGAGAATGCTTAAGTACAAATCCTAAACTACTAAGAAGATAAATCTATGCTTCTGAATTTGACCTCTATGTTCTGAATTGGTGACTGTTTTAAACTTTTATTGCTCCATTGGTTTTCTTCCAAATAGCTTAGAGTTAATTTCAACTCTGAACTAACAAGGGATATCTGAAAAGGTTGCAATACATTACTGATTTTGAAAGAGACTTTCATAATAATAGTTTTCATACAAAATTCAGGTGAGAACCTCAAATGATCAACTGTTAAGTCAATCAGGCAATGTCCAAGAATTCGAATATTAAGATCCTAAAGGAAGATGCATCGGGGGACCAGGGGAACAGGCAAAGAAGAGCCAAAAGGGTTTAAGAGAAATTTTATTCAGGTTACAGAAGCAAGCAAGAAAGAATATAACAAAGAGAAAATTTAGAAGGGCCATAAAGTAGGGAAACAAAAGCAAGTTATGTAATTGTATATTTAACGTTGGGTTCCAAAAAATTATGTGTAAATGAATCAGAGAGAATGGATCAAAGAAAATATGAAACCAACACATACATGTAACCTGCGTCCAATATGAATTGGAGTTGCTGTTGCTACAATTTCAAGACCAATATATCCAGGCTGAAGATGGCTGATGCTAAGTTCTACTCCTGCGACTTTTTGGAGCCCAGAGGCCAAGCTAGCGCCGAAACTTCCAAGACTCTCCGCAATAAAGGCTGATATACCTCCATGGAGCACTCCATATGCCTGTCAGGATCACAAAAGTTTTAAATTCAAAACCACCACATCAAGATTCCATAAATGCTGAGGATTAGCATGTCACTCTAATCCTAGAGAAATGCTATTCATGTGTGGTAAATAATATGACTCTTAAGCAATAAAAAATTTCATAATCAGGCGACCATTCACAGTATAATATGTATCTTAGCAGTCTGAGATTTACATATTTTCCAAGATATGCATTTGCTTTGTCTTGCGCTGGTTTCAAGTTATTCTTGTGCTTGCCAAAGTTCATATGCTAAAAGGGTATAATCATTTTCAATTTCTCACATTTCTTGAAAAGGATCTCAACTAAAAGCTAAAAAGATTAATATCTGTGATTTTGTCAAGGGTTATGAAATGGCTGATTTCATAATGCCTTGGTTTCCCAGCTCAATCGTTATATTGTTTAGAATTCTGCAAGGATTGACATTTTTTCTTTAGAAACGTATACTTTTCTTTCTTTTCTGACCTCCAAGGTTTGTCAAGCATTTAAGTTATAAAAATGTCCATATGAAAATCAAATAAGTAACTCCTATTTTTCAATTCGATTCTCTTTTATGAAAGATAAAAACTTGGAGTTGTTTGATGTAAATTCTTTCTATCCAAAATTATAGATAAAAAATTGTTGTCCTAAGGCAAAACACATACAGAGTGAGAATCCATCATAAAAACTGCTAACACTTAGAGAAAACACCCAGAATAGTTGTGATTGCGTACAGACAAGGACAATGAAAAGGAAAGGAGAATCCAAACTGTAGTAAACAATTGTAACTTCTTGTTCTGATAATGTGTAATCACTTTTACAGTATAGCATAGATATACATTGGTGAACACATGACAAAAGAAATAAACAGGGGCTGGATGATACAAAGTCCTGATATATTTCATTCTGTATAAAAAGAAACAAAAATGAAAAATATGAAAACATGTGATGTGAATCAATTAGGAATCAGGATATGTATCGTATATTTATTTGGACTCACTTCTAATTGACTTGTGTCTGTTGAATGGATCCTTTTTCTACACAAGTATAGATATGTGTAAAATAGGTATACTTGAAAGATATTGCATTAAATTCAAGGTAGAGATGATAACATCTGCAATTACACAGAATACGCATATGCATATCCTATTGTTCATTGTTGGCCAAAAAGTAAAAGAAACCTGGCTAAAGTTAGCTTAGTTAACAACAGTATTATCATTTATTTTACTTCCAATAATTGGAACCACAAAGCACTGTATTTAACTAAGTTACCGGGTTCGCCTCTGGGCCCCCCTGGTACGGGTCCGGGTTCGACCGGGTCCGTGGTACGGGTCCGGTTCGACCTGGGTTCGACCAGGGTTCGAAAAACCCAGAGTGGGTTCGACCCTGGTCGAACCCAATCGAACCCGGGGTCGAACCCAGTTGAACCCGGGCAGACCCAGTCGAACCTGGGTGGCTGGGCGGCCTGTAAAGTCAAAAAACAATGCAAATTTAATTTTTTTTTCAATTCCGCCTTGTAAAAAGTGAAAGTTATAACCTTAATAAGCAGAAAATTAGACGTTTTAAAAAAACAGAAAACTGATGCACGCCATGGAGTTCCGTGTGGGTTTGAAGCTTGTGATTTGGTGTTGGCGGCGGGGGCGCTGCCCCTCGACCCCGCCCTGTACCGCGACAGGGAGCGCGCCCTGGGCGCTGCCCCGGGACCCTGCAAGGGGCGCTGCCCCTCGACCCCGCAAGGGGCTCTGCCCCTTGACCCCGCTGGGGGCGCTGCCCCCAGACCCCCGCAAGGGGCGCTGCCCCTTGACCCCGTTGGGGGCGCTGCCCCCAGACCCCCGCAAGGGGCGTTGCCCCTTGACCCCGTTGGGGGTGTTGCCGGCAAAATCCAGGTCCTCAGTTTGAAAAATTAAACTTGGATGTTCTTAGTTTGAATCCATTTAATGATCAAACTTTAAATTGTTGAAAGTTGAAACAATGATACTTGAATATTTTATCATTTTGATATTAGACTTGATGTATATGATGCTGTTATGGTATGATCATGATGCTACGATTACAAGTTTATGTTGGTTTTGTTGTTTATATGATGCTATGTGACATGCTAATCTTAATTCATGCTTATAGGTTGCATATATATATAATTTACATGTTTTTGTACTAACGAACCCAAACGAACCCAAACCCCTTTTCAAAATTTTGCCGTACCGGCGTACCGGGTTCTTCGAACCCGAACCGGTACCCGAACCCGAACCGGTAACTTAGGTATTTAACACCATGAAAACCAGATACTGACAAACAACATCCATTAGGTACCTCAGACTATATATCTCGCACTTAATGAATTTGAAAAACCATTGGCTATTTAATGAGCATTTTTCAAAAGGATGAAAAAGAAGAAACCAATGCTCTTAACCATACACCACAATTCAGGACTTGTTGCTTATTTATCTCCTTTTCATTCCCAAAGGATCCAAATTAAATTTCTATTACTTTGTTTGTGTTAAAAGGGCCACTGAATAACATAAAAGATGAAGCGTTGGCTAAGCACCTTGATCTCATCAATAGTGAAAACATGAAACTCCCTTTTGCAATGGCAATGCACACTTGAAGGCATAAACTTAGATATATGGAGCAATTTATTAATATATTTTCATCATGGTTGCATTGCTCCAAAGAAAGAAAAAGAAACTAACTCCAAACGTAAATCAATACTAAACAACTTGAGCTATTAACCCATATGGTTTTGCAGTTGATCTTATTCAGTTTTATCATTCTTACTGTTGGACAACAGTGCAAATGCTTTATGATTTTACAGAGGAGCTGTCAAAAGTTGTAAATGTTATGCTGGTGGTAAAATATACATCTACAATTTTCACAAATATTTTACAAATTCTGTACCCAAACTGGTAACTTAGGTGAAAGTATAAAAATAATAAAAGAACTTGTTTTCTCCACAGTCCGTTTTCTCCACAGTCCTCTGTTTTTTGAACAAACACGCACTCGCAAGCTACATATGTATTGGAACGTTGTTTCATTCAATATTAGACAGGATGAAAGCGAGAAGGAAGTGCTTGATTGGGAGTGCACAAAGTAATAAAATTGTAAAAGATGATAATTTTCTTCCTCATTACAGTCTTCTGTTTTATGAGAACTCACACTAAAACACTATATATGTACTAGAACATTGTTGCATTTTTAACTTAGTCAGGATGAAGTTCAGGAGGAAAGCCCTGATTAGAAGAGTGCAAAATAATAAATTGTCTTATTTTCTCTTCTTGATTGCAGTCCTTTGTCCTGCGAGCACACAGCCAAACTCAATTCCATTTCAGGTATGGCTGGATTAGCAATTTTGAGCTAATTGTTGAGCTTGGTGAGGTGGTCAAAGCCTAATTGTAAAAAAATTGAACATATAAGGTAAATGGGAAAAGATCTTGTTGCGGTCTTCCACAAGGTAGCTCTCATACGTCAAATTAGTGTGTGGAATGTTGCATCTAAGCTTAGACCAGATGAATCCAAAAAAAGTCTGGCTTCTGAGTGTACCGAATAACAAAGGGTCTTTTTTCTTTTCCTTGTTACAGTCCTCTGTTTTGTGAACAGAGGCGCACCATAACACTATTCATACGCACAAATCCCATTTAAGTTTAGGCAGGATAAATCCAAAAAGAAGGCCATCCTTGGAAGTATGCAAAACGATAAAAGATTTTCTTCAGTCTTGCACATTACAGTCCTCTGTTTTATGAGAAGAAATTCTCACACTCCAAACATGAATACTGTCATAAAACCTTAAATGCAGCTATGTTTAAAGCAAGCCTTGATTACCAACGTACGTATCTAAGAAGCCCATGTCTTCACCCCACATATATAATTAATAAATATATACATAAAATATATAAAAACAAATACAATACATATACATACTGAAAACAATTAGGGTTTTTGGGTGTTCTCTCAAGAAAAAAAACAAAATCTGAAACCATTTTTTACCATTAAGAAATGTACAATCCTTCAATTATATAACTCTCAGAAAATGCATAATTGATTCCAAAAACAATCTTTCAAATAATCCTTAAAATGATTAATGAAGCCATATACATTGAAGCCCATAAATCTTACCTGAGCAGACCTTTCAGAGACCACAAAACGACCTTGAATGCATGTGGGTGTCACAGTTTCCAGCTCAAAACCAATGTAACTCAACACTGGTGACAACTTATGTCCATATGGAGCATTTCTTTCACCTTTCTTCCAATCCATATTATCACCGACAACGACAGGCAGGGAAGCCATATGACTATCTATATATTAATAGATAACTTAAAACGTTATATATTAAATGGTATGTTTGCTCCGAATCGAGATTTATTCTATTTTTGTTTTTATCACAGCAAAAAACTAGCTTTAGTTTTGACATGGCATGCAGAGAAGCATCTAAATTTATAGGATCTTATAGCAATCGTAGAATTGAATGATTCACACGAGATTCGTGAATCCATTGTATTGTCAGACGGGCACATGGTATAGTGACGCACGTTAACATTTTGAAGAGTTTTTCCACGATTTTTGAGTTCTTGACTTACTCATGGGTGGCCGCCATAATTGCGTAGCAGCGTTGAATTCTATCTATCTTAAGGGCTCATCCCACAAAAAATGTGTTGAAGCCTCGAATCCTGACTATCGTAAAAAGCCTGTACAGCTACAGTTTGAGCTGTATGTACGTCAGATATAGTAAGCCATCGCGGCCTTTTTGGACCAGCCGTTTTAAAAATGTTTATTTTTTACAATTCTTACATAACCACCTAATAAAGTAGAGGAAAAAAAAAATTAAAAAATATTCTTATATATAAAAAACTGTAGTTAGAATGGACGTCTTATTAAAAAATATTCCTACATTTAAAAATCAATTGTTCTAGAAATAGAGTTTTAAATATAAGAAGAATCTTTCAATTGTTTTTAGTGAAAACAAAGGTTCTTTTTTTGTTTATGGAGTCTACATTGTATAATGTTTTATATATATATAAAAGAAAAATCTTTCATTTGATTTTAGTGAAAACAAAGGTTCTTTTTTTTGTTTATGGAATCTACAGTCAATAATGTTATATAGTAATGATGGATTAATATATTTATATTAAGTTTTGTGCAGTTTTATATCTATTTTGATAGAAATGTCTTAATGTAATAATATATTGATAAATGTCATATTTTTTTGTTAGGTTTAGCTTGTGGCCTAATCTTTTCTCATCTTCATTTCGTCTCATTTGCACAAATTCTCGTACATTCACTAGTTATTCATCCCTATTTCACCTTATCGATATTCATGTCCATGCATTTGCTCCCTACCTCAAAATCGCTACCTTATCCTTTAGGTTATTTTGTGTCTCATTATTAGTTCTTGTCATAGGCATAGAACTATTGACAAGGGCAATTCTTTAACTAGTTATTAATAAAAAATGAATTAACAATTCAAAATTGAGAATTTTTTCTACAAAAAAAAAACTATTAATTTTTATTAAAGTATAGATGCAAATTTTTTAATTAAAAATATAAAGAAAATTAATTATCTTCAATTTAATTGGTTCTTAAACTTTAGGCGATATGAGAGAATTTTCTATTTTGAATCTTTTTTAAAGATTGCATAATTGTTTTATGCTTTCTTCTCTTAAAATGATGGCTCAGATGTTTAATGTTAATATTATTTCAGGATTGCTCGTGGGCGACATTTTGGTCAAGTGGCAGCGACTTCTTTTGATTTTTAGCCTTTTTCCCGTTCGTCAGCATGTGCGCCAAGTGGTGTCTCGGCGTTGTCCTGAGTTGCTTTCTTTTCTCGCTCAAAGTTGAGTTAACACAGAGCTACCGCGTGGCTCAAGTTTTATATCAGTGTATGCTTCTCGACCCCACCATGTAAAGATGGTGACACTTGGTGCCCCCGTGTTGCACGATCTGGTTCTCTTTTCACATTCGACTTTAGATCTCCCCCGAGTCGCCGCGTGTCTTCCATGGTAGTTCGTGAACCAGAATGCAATTTGCATCATGATTTTCTTGTTGGGCAGGTGTAGAGGTCGCTATGATGCGGTTGACGGTTGGGATAACAACTTCGAAGGCCGTTTTGTTGAGTAGCGTCTCACAAAGTGCTGCACTGGGAGTTTCCTGTCAGAGGCAGTTGCTAGGATGTTGTTGATGCTACAAACTGTTAGTTAGTAGCTGAGGGAGCTATTTATGCTTTCTTTTTCTTGCTTTTGGGGGTTCAGACTTTTAGAGAGATTTTTAGACTTTGGCTCATGGAAGAGGCCTTTATGTTAATTAAATTCGGTGAATGATAGACATGTCAGATTGTGCATATGGCCTTTGTGATTGTTTTATTTGAAACTTAATATACCGACTTCTGTATTGTTTTCAAATTCAATAACTTCTATGGTATTTGTTGTGAGACTCCACGAATTAAGCTATGTTTTGAGACTCGTTATCTATTGGATGAATGGTTAATATCATTTTATGTTGAATGATTTTTGTTGAATTATTCTCTCGAATGGTTCTGAGCATGTAGATTGTTGAATAATCTTTAAAGTTGCATGTCTTTGGGTTCTATATATTGTTAATGCTTTTCCAAAATATTTTGGCATATCGCCTAAATTGTGTAGATCATTTATTTCAATTTTCTTTCTTCCCCTTTTCTCCCCCCAATTGTATGAAGAGTCAGCTTCTCAAAGTCGGAGGTCATTCAATGACTTTCGCGCAAAATGTCTCCCATCACCGAATTTCCCATAAGGCTATTAGTGTTTAAGGTAAAATTAAGAGTCAACAATTAAATTGAATAATTTGCAATTTTAATCAAGAAAATTGTTTTTTTCAAAAGAATACTAAAATAATGAGCAACCCAACTAAGCACCTTGGAGTCAAACCCGAGACCAATGGGGAGCACACCCATGGTCCAAACCAACTCTGCTACTCGTGCGGGCTATATTAATTTATATTTATTATTATTTAGTGTGACTAGTATAGAGACAAAAAGGTTTTGGTATAAATGTATTTTACAATAGTTCAAGTTACATATCTTAATATATTTTAAATGTTAAAAACTTACAAATGTTGGAATTAATTTGAGTTTTATTAGTATGAATAATTCAAAAGTACTTTTATTTAAATATTATGTAAGTTAATTATATCACAATGGTAAACAAATATGACTTAAGTCAAACAATAGTGAATGGTTAATAAATTTAAATAAATAGTTGTAAAATTTCAATATAGATGGAAGAATATTGTAAAGAAATTGAAACTGACATACAAGTAAATTTGGTGTAAAAGTGCAAAAGTAAATCATCTTATGAAAATGAAAAGTAAACACAATCTATACCATTAAGCATACTAAACCTCCAATGTTTTTGGCAAAAATCAACTTCACTGTCTTCTTTCTTTTCTTTCTTTCTTTCTTTCCGAAAAGAATAAAACGGAGCTACCACTGATCTTAATAGTCTTATATTAGATACATTTAGTTTGTTCTACAACAATATTCAACAAAAACTTTTCAAACCCTCTTCAATATCATCATAACCATAACATAACAATTTTCTACCTTTCTATTTGCTCTTGTATTTTAAAAACCAAGACATGGAGACACTAGCAACACATGTAAAATTTGTGACATTTATGTTGGAAACTTTGCTCACATCTTTACCAATATATAACATGTTGCTTATATATATCTCTATAATTATTTGGTATCTTATACTATTATAACAAAATAATCACTAACATTTGGCAAGAACTTCATTGCACTGCAACCTTGTTGATATAGGTCAATCCCAAGACACACGAGAATGATAATTGAATTCAAGGCTTCAAACTCAAATTAAAAAGTTCTCACACCTTCCTATCATTTGTTATGAGTTGACCTTGCACATGTTTCATGGGACATGTTTCTATATCATGGTATTGAAAGACATTCACTATGTACTCAAACTTGAAATGCAAGAGGGGGATAATTAAATAGCACTTTAATTCTAAAGTAATAAATGAATCAAATTTGTATCATCATATAGGTCTTTTGTGTGTTTCTAATTGTTGTTTTCAATCTTTCTCATCATTATTAATTCACCCCACCAAGGGGTTTGAGCTAAGAGAACTCATTCACCTATTATGCAACAAGCTCCCCAATGGTTCCTCCAAACACTTCCTTGATAGATCTAGATAACCTAAAAGTAGAGGTAAGAATATATCTTGGTGCACTTTCTACTAGATCAATTCTATGTGGCTTAGATCAACTCACATAGAAAATAACAATTAGGATCAACTTGCATGATTTTATATGACAATTGACTTTAGGATATTAATTAAACTAAAGAAATTATTAATTTTCTAGCAATGGAGAATCATTTTAAAACAACATCAATATCACTTATCCATTATAGATCCTAAGGTTAAGTGCACCTAATCAATTCAGTACTTTTTGTATATTAATTCCAAGAATTTGTCCTAGCTCTATTATCTAGGTTGATTGTTTGTTAATTAATTCCATTTATTTAATTGACCTTGATAATTTATGTAAAGCACTTCATTTTCTTATACAATATTATTTTATGTTAAAGAATAATACACATGGCATTAATAACAGGATTATAACCCTAACTCTTTGTCAACCTTAATTAGGGTAAGGTTATGGTTGCTACCCCAAAGTGTGTTCAATAACATGTGTCTTGATCCTAAGTGTCACCTCTTTGTGATTATGTCACTTATGTTAGTTTTCCATGAAGTACTCATTATAAGCAAGTCATTTTCTATTTATTAGATATGAATTAGGAATTTATGTAATGAAAGAGAAAGAAGAGTGGACGAGAAAATCACATTTTGAATTTAAGGGACGATGGCATTTGCAATCATAGTCAAATGATAAGAATGCATCGTACTAATGCTTTGATTATAAAAAATACCAAAATAACTGAAAAATAATTTTCAAATGTAGCAAATATCTTGACGTGTTATTTCAAAGATGTTATGTATTCTCTTAAATAAAATCATCAAAAAATCATACTTATAAACAAAAATGTTTAAAACAAATAAAAAAAAAAAAAAAAAAGTCCGATATACCTTCTTTTTCATTAATTTTAATATCATTCATATTTTGACTTGATGTATTTATTTGTATTTTTTATTTTATTCAATATAAAAGATATTCTTTTTCTATATTTAATATCACCCATGTAGTGGGAGTGAAATATATACACCCATGTGGTTTCTCTTTTCTACCTACCAATGGAATGAATTATGTTGGTCTTTATATGCGTGAGCAACTTTCTATTACAAGATAGTCAAAAAGAGTATGAGAATGAATTGTTCACCAAAACTTTCCACCTATATTCAACACAACTAATTATTTTGAAAATAGCTTTAGACCTCATAATAAAATTATTTTTGCATTTAAGTTCATCTTTGACCCATTTTTTTTTTCTTTTAAATGAACTTTCCACATAACTTTCCATGTTCTTAAAAATCAAAAGTTGTTTGAAATTGTATTGGCAAGACAACTTGTTAAAGAATGAATTATAAAAAGATTGATAGAGATGGGGTTTGTTATTAGGTAAGTATATCTAAAATTTAATATTGTTTAGGTAGAATTTGTATATTTATATAATGTTTTAGATTCATTTTTATAGATAAATATAATAATATATTTTGATAATTGGTACATTTTTATATTGAATTGGTTCTTTTTTTATTTTTAATTTATTTCTATTTATAAATGGTCTTATATATTTGATCTTACTTTATTTTTATCTTATTTATTTTTATGTATGTCTATTATCACCATCTTAGATTTTTATAGACATGTTATTGATCTCATGATTTAAACTTCCTCATACTAAGAGACCAAATTCAAAAATTTAAATTTTAGATTATTTATTCTTGTCTTTTCCTACTGATTGTTGGGAGTTGACTTGGTACAGGTTTGTACATGTTATTACGTCCTAATATTTAAAGACATCTAATGTGCAATTAATTCTTATAGATGATGGATCAAGGATAATATTTTCATTTAGAGCTTAAAATAAACACATCTACATCAAAATTAGAACTTGTATATAATCTATCTACATGCTTGTTGCCTTCTAAAATTTACAATTCGATGGCGTAAAGTTTGTTCAAAAAAGCGGTTGAAGTAGGATAAATTACACTGATCAGTCTAACAACTTCCCTACATGCATTTTTAAACTCTACCATCTTTATGCATCTTCATATATATGAAGGATCAAAACAAACTATATCAAAAATTTGATTTGTTGTAGATCAAATTGTTCCTTGAAGGATGAATTTGACTACTTAAGAGCATCATTCTATGAGCTAAACATAGCATGAAATTTTCTAACATGGTACAACTGATCTATTTACTAATATACATGTCAAAATAGAGGGTCTCAAGGCCTAATAAAGAAGGATGCATTAAGATCTTTAAAGATAGGGGATAATGCAATATTCATTGTGTACATTTGGTTGTATGACATTAAAGTTACCCAATTTTATATCAATACGGATGAACCCAGAATGTGTATCCAATTTGTGGGATATCTTGATTTTTTGCTTCAAATTATATATTTTTAAATAATTAACGATTCAATCCTAGAGGGGTTCCATCTAAGGGGGTTTGATTGGAGAGGATTAGATCACATCCCCTAAGAATTGACAAAGTCTCCTTCACACTTATCATAATATTTACAAAAAATATCTTGCTTTACCTTTTGAGGGACCAATTGAACTCATTTGGAAATTCTATTGTGTAAGTATGTATCTTTTAGTGTTATCCTTCTAAAAATTATAATATGTATAATATTTTTCATATTATATTTTTGGTGATAATGTATAGTGTTGGTTGTATAAATTTAAGGGGGAATAAACATCTTGTTTGTGTTTACAAATTGAATTGCAACATCATGCAAATGTACAAGAACATTAAGCTTTTTCCATTTGTTATTGTTGTCAAAATCATGTCAACCTAACATTTCAAGTTCATTTAACTTTGAAGGGAAATAAAACTTTTCTATTGGTGGAGGGGAAATAATTTTAGCTAAGAAAATTTAAATTAATTACTTAATGGTAGAGGGAATAATAAATTTGAGTTTAAAGTACAACTTGAGTTGGCCTAGTGGTGGAGAACTTGTGCTCTTGAAATAGAGGTCACAAGTTCAAATCCCACAAAGGGGGTAGGGTATGTACACTTTATTGGCTTCGGCCTATTACCTATATAAAATAAAATAAAAAATAGAGTTAAAAATATTAATTTATTTAGATTTTAAAAAGTGAACTATTTAATTATTTGGTCAATAGATGAGTTAGTGCCACACCTTTTTCTAATTGAGAATTTATATTTTTATGAAAATTTTAATCAATTTCAATACAAATTCTCTAGAATAATCTTATTATGTGATTTCAATCCTAATTATCTTCTTTAAAATAATTTCGATACAACTTAAAATAACAAATGCATTGAATAATGAAATAGTCTAAATTTCTATTAAGATCCAAAATTTATAATTTTAAAGATTTTCTAGAATATAAAATTATTTATAGTCAAATTCCCTTCTATAAGATTAGAGTACTAGCTTGATAATCATTTAAAATCAAAATTGAAATTTCTAAGACATCCTTAATATGACATGCTCTCTACTTGATTAACAAATTATATAAGTATGATAAATTATTCATTATCATGTACTTAAATAATCTATTTATTTATATAAATTTGAGATTTACAATAATACCAAAATAAATGTTCTCAAATAATTTTAGAACTCCTTTATAAAATTTTATCATTCACTAGCTAAAAAAGGTTAAGAAGTTGTGTACTAAGTATCAATAAAATTGTAGTATATATTGTATTCACTAGCTAAAAAAGGTTAAGAAGTTGTGTACTAAGTATCAATAAAATTGTAGTATATATTGTATTGAGGAGATGCAAAATAAATTATAAATTCATCTTAAAAAAAAAGCTACATTGTATACCATACAAATTAAAGCATTGGATTGTCTTATCAAGTAATGTAATTGGGAAGGCTAGAAAAACTTCTTCACCACTTCTAAACTCATATGTAGAAGAAATAAATTTTTTTTTTTTCATAGGAATAGAGTTTTCTATGTCATAAAATAATTTAAATTTTTTATGTTTCGAAGATCAATGTGGAAGAGAAACCTGACATTATTTATTCACAAATAAATCATTATAGTGAATCATTAAGTTAGAAGGATAAATAGAAGAAGAGAAATATTTGAGAGAAATTTTAAATAGAGTAGAATATGATGGGGTAAAAGTTGCAATGAAAGGCACAAGAGTGTCTTAGGAGTGAGGATAAAAGTCAAGAAAGTTGATAAGTAGAATAAGTTTTGTGATGTTAATTTTAAATTCCAAATCTTATGTTCGAGTATATTTATGTCAAAGGTGGTATCATATATGATTGTGTCTCACCTAATATGGTCACAATTGTAAAATTGTATTACTATTAAAAACATGAGTTGGCATTTTATTCTACACAATGGTGTCCTTTACAACTCTTGGTCAAAACATACAATCAATTTCTTAAAGAATAATGGGATCTTTATTAGACGTGTAAATATTGTCATTGTTGTCATTGATGTCAAACCAATTATCCGGTTTGGTCCGGATGATATATGCAGATGATGTATGTAGTTTTTGGTATTGTTGGAAGTCATGAATAAAAGATCCTCATCTTCGGAATCCTGAGCTATGCTTATTTTTTGGTCCCAGTAGCAGTGGTGTGTTCCGGTATCAGTTATTTCAGTTATGACAGTTGTATCGTTCATGTCTCATGGTTTGGTATCTATGGTATTTGTATTTTGGAATTTTGAGTTGCTATGCATGGAATTTTGTGTTTATGGGTCAACATCTATGGGTTTGGTTGACCCCTGTTCTATTCCAGTAATTAAGGTATATGCATCAATGAATGAATTGTGTAAAGGAAGCGTGTAGAGTTCTTGCAGAGGTAGACTTGGTTATCATGTTTTTTATTAAGGCTTTATTAGATAATGTGTTGATGTGAGCAACGTATTACTTGTGCTTGGCTGACATATTATCCTAGCGTGTAATCTTTTCAGTATATATAGAAGTATATGTATGCATGGATGTGTGTGTGGTGAGGACAAGTAAGAGTTAGTATGTGAAGTGTGAGTTGTGGATAGCGAAGCAGTTCGAGCAAAGTCAAAGTGTGGATAGCATTGCAGTAATCCCTTATTGAATCTATTGCAAGTGTGTGTGGTTAGTGGTATAGAGATCCTTTATAAAATTTGCTAAAAGTTTTGTGAGTTGTAATTTGAGCTTAACCTGAAACTGATTTCATGCATTTGGAGATGCAGTTTTGCTCAGTTCATTTTTATCTATTGCAGTGAGCTTTCCGACAGTGAGTCATTTTTGTAATTTGGTAGTGAGTCATATGGCGGCGAGCCACCCATTTTGTAAACACCATATAACTAGTTATATTATCTTAAGAGTTAACACTCTCTATGGTTTTTCCCATTTGGGTTTTCCACGTATAAAATTTATTCTGCATTTGGTATTTCATGTTGATGTGCTTAAATTGATAAATATGATATATCAATAAAATTAAGAAGTTGTGAGAAATTTTTCAGTATTTGTGGGAATATTAATTCACCCCCCCCGCCCCCTCTCAGTATTTCAATCCTTTCAACCAATCTAACATTCTTAACACACATTAATAATGAATCTTCCTTTGTTCCTTAGACCAATTTAACAATAATATTTAATAAGAGGTTGAGATGATTAAAACCTTAGGTGCCAAATGAGAATATGTGTGCTACAAATATTGAGGTCAAATAATGAAATATATGGTCATGTACGGTCGTTGCTCCTAAGTGTGTTGAATAACTTGTGTTTTGATCTTGTGTGTTACCTCTTTGTGATTATGTCACTTATGTTAATTTTTCATGAAGTACTCAATATAAGCAAGTCGTTTTCTATTTATTGGATATGAATTAGAAATTTTGAAGGAGAAATAGGAGTGGATGATAAAACTACATTTTCAATATGAGGGACGATAGAATTTGAAGCCTTATTCAAAAGATAAGAATGCATCATACTACTGTTTTAATGATAAAAATTATCAAAATAAATATAATAATAATTTTCAAGTGTTATTAATAACTTGATCTGTAATTTTAAAAATAATCTATACTCTACTAAGTAAAGTCATAAAAATCACATTTATAAATATGAACATTCAATATAAAAGATATTCTTTTTCTATATTTAATATCACCCTTCTATAGTTGTCAATTATAGACATCCATGTGGGTTAGAAAAAAACATTCAAAACAAGTTTTTCTATGCGTGAGGAACTTTCTATTAGAAGATGTCAAAAAGAGTATGAGAATGAGGAGTTCACAAAAACTTGCCAACTATATTCAAACATATACATCGGTAAATCACCAATCATCATAACTAAATTATTTTTTCAAAGTTTGAAAATAACTTTAGACCTAGAAATGTTTGAATACAACTATTTTCTCATTTTTCTTTTTCTTTTAAATGAACCTTTCTCACATAACTTTCACTATTCTTATCTTAAAAATCAAAAGTTGTTTGAAATTGTATAAGGCAACTTGTTATTATTATGTTAGTTTTTTAATAATGATATTAGATAATTATATGGGAAATTTCATATGGTATAAGTTTTCATTTAGTTCTAGATTTATTATTAGAGAAAAATTTAATATAATTATATATTGATAAGTGATATTTTTTTTTGTATTAAATCAATTTGTTTTTTAATTTTTTAATTTTCTTTATTTATACATGTTTTCATTTGATCTTATTTTATTTTGATCTTTAGCTTTTTTATACATTTGTATTATTATCATCTTATATTATTACAGATTTATTTTTTATCTCAAGATTTACATTTCTTCATTTGAAGAAACCAAAATCAAAAAATTAAATTTTAAATTATTTATTATTGTCCTTTCCTACTAATTGTTGGGCGTAGACTCGGTACACGTTTGTACATGTTATTATGTCCTAATATTTAAAGACATCTAATGTGTAATTAGTTCATATAGATATGAATTGAGGATAATATTTTAATTTGGAGCTTAAAATAAACACATCTACATCAAAATTAGTCCCTGTATCTAATCTATTTACACATTTGTTGCCATCTAACATTTGTTTGATGTTGTAAAGTGGGTTCAAAAGGGGGGTTCAACTAGGATAAATTATGCCAAACAATCTAACAATTTTCCTATGGATACTTTTAAATTCTATCATCTTTATGCACATATGAAGATCAAAACAAACTATTTCAAAAATTTGATTTGTTGTAAATCAAACTGTTCCTCAAAGGATGAATTTAACTACTTAAGAGCATCACTATATGAGCTAAACATAGTGTGGAATTTTTTAACATGGTACAAGTGATCTATTTACAAATATACCTGTCAAAATATAGGGTCTCAAGGCTTTAAATAGAAGGATGCATTAAGATCTTGAAAGATAGGGGATACTACAATATCCATTATGCACATTTGGTTGTATGACATTAAAGTTATCCAATTTTATATCAATTTGGATGACCCCACAATAGTGTGTCCCATTTGTGGGATATCTTGATTTTTTGTTTGAAATTATATATTTTTAAAAACTTGATTCAATCCTATAGGGGGTCCATCTAAGGGGGCTTGATTAGAGAGGATTAGATCACACCCCCTAAGATATAAGCACCTATGCTTAAAACAAACCCTTGCCAAATTCTCCTACATACTTATCATAATATTTACAAAATTATATTGTTTTATCTTTTGAGGGGCCAACTGAAGTCATTTGGAAATTCTATTTTGTAAGTATGTAGCCTTTAGTGTTATATTTCAAAAAATTATAATATGTATAATATTTTCCATATTATATTTTTTGGTGATAATGTATAGTTTTGATTGTATAAATTTAAGGGGAAAGAAAAATCTTGTTGGGACATCTTGTTTGTGTTTACAATTTGAACTGCAACATCATGCAAATGTGAAAGAACATTGTGTTTCTCCCATTTGTTATTGTTGTCAAAATCACATTGACCTAACATTTCAAGTTCATTTAAATTGAGAGTATTAGCAAGACCCAATCGAGATAATAATCTCCATTAATTCATTCCCAGAGTATCTTGTTTATCCATCACTCCATCAAAATACTTTTCCTCTTCACTAAAATGTTCAATATGATATGTGTAATCAACATGCCATGCATTGTATTTTTGTGTATTCATGTGCTTCCAATTATTGACAATTACTTCTTTTCATAGGCCTATATCTCTCTTTCTTTGTAAAAAAATATTTATATGGAAGTAAATGAATCCAATAAAATGTTTCAAAATATTCAGATTCTTCTTTTGGAATGGTATAGAACTATGGAGATACTTGGACTATTTCTTTTTTCTTTTCTATATTGTCATTTGCATCCTTCGTGACAATCAACATATGTGAAGGATCTTGTTGATTCAATTAGTGTTACCATTTCTAGGTGAGATGGGTGGTAAATGCAGGATTGTATGTAGTTATATTGTATCTCACTACCATCGATTGTTTTCTTCAAGCAATGGAACACCTTTTTACACATATTCAATGAAATAAATTTTTGATTAGAAATCACAAGAGGTAATTTTTGTAGCATATAAAATGTTTCTTGTGCTCCTATATCTCTTTCTGCTCTGTAAATATACCATATAGAATTGTAGGGGCCTCTTTTTTTCCCAATAGTTATTGTGGGAAGGGGCCTATGCAGGGTGGGGGGGAATGGTAGCTATGGTAGTTGCCTAGGGATTAATAGAAGCTAATGGTGTTATCTCCTTTCCCGATGTCCCGTCCTATGGCTTTTTTACCACTCATGCTACTGCGAGAAGGCTCTACCATTAATGTGCCTCTGCCCTTGCTCTCCGCTCTGTCGGTGATGGGTATGCATCTGCGTGATCATTTACAGGTGCTAGTAGCTATGCTGCCATCCTTGCTTCTCCTGCCTTCGCCTATAGCTGGAAATACTAAATCGGGTAACCAGTGATATTAGTTGGCTCAAAGTTTAAACTAGACTGAACCTCTTTCCACACCATGCAGAAGCGTGTGTTCGAATGCAGGGTGGGAGACTATAGTTGAAGGCCGAATTGTTAGAATAAAAGGAGGGCAACATATAATTCTTTATCAAGTGTGTCTACAAGAACTATAGTTTGGGTGGGCTGATTAATCAACTTTCAATTCTAATTAGGGGGTTAATGGCATTGGTTCATTAATCAGCTTGCTAGAATACGCTAGAGTAATGGGGGCATGTTACGTATAGAATCAAGTGCAACCTCTAGTAGACGTACTTATGCTTCTCTTATTTCAATAGGAACAAATGGGACCATTATCAATATGATTCAAATTAGCTTGCTAAAATATCCTTTTTTCAATATCGCAAAAAGAGAAAATATAACAAGTTCTCCATTTTTGTTTCATAACAAATTAGGTTACACTATTTTTTTTTTGAATGATCAAAGTACATTACTTTGCGCTACGTGTGCCCCACAATCCTCAATCGGTTTCTTGGGGCCCCTATTCTTTAATTGCCCTACTATTTTATAGGCTTGAATGGGATAGTTGCTATAGAATTTCTAGTTGGGCTTTCGAAGAAAGAATTTCTCCGGACCAACAGTAGTGAAGGTAAAGGTTTCGTTTTTTGTCAATATTATATATTCGAAATATGAGAAACTAAGAAATAGTTTTCTTCAACTTTAGTCTCAACTATTAGATACTGTTAAAAGAAAATAAAACATATTAAATAATAATAAACAACTCATAACCCGTTGTTAAGGAAAAGGCGTCCTCTCAATCAGCTTTAGGTCCACCGGCATCAGCATAGGCACAGGCAAAGACTGATCACTAGGCACCTTGAAACTATTTCCTAGGTCTTATCTGGTTGGATCAAATCATACTATGTTTTGATCTCCCCGCCGAGCAGTTCAAATCCCCCTGTTGATATTTGACTGGTATCCTGCCCCTCTATCTTCTTTCTCTGACCAAGGCTATGCCCCATCATAGTTGTTATTGGGCGAGCCCCTATTATTCGGTTGGGGATAGGAGCCCCTACTATTTGGCTGGGGCTAGCAGGGGTACATTAATTGAGTGGGTTAGGGGAGCCCATTTAGAATAGTAGGGGGCTAGAGTAATGCTAAAATAGTGCTAGAATCACCCCATAGCCTCTTCCCACCCACCTCTAGGGGAATATGGAATCTTAGTTGCATCTCCCATGTAACACTACTCCTTTTTAAACCCATCATAAACTGTGCATCTGATATACAAATTAGATTTAATATAGATCTATACCTTTATATATGTGTGTGTGTGTGTGTGTGTGTGTGTGTGTGTGTGTGTCTATATATATATATGTGTGTGTGTGTGTGTGTATATATATGTATATATATGTATATGTATATATATGTATATATGTATATATATGTATATGTATATATGTGTATATATGTATATGTATATATATATGTATATGTATATATGTACATATATATATAGTATATGTATATATGTACACACACACACACACACACACATATATATACACACACACATACACACACATATGTGTGTGTGTGTGTGTGTATGTATGTATATATGTATGTATATATATACATATATGCATATATATGTGTACACATATATAAATGTACACACACACACACACACACACACACACCTATACACACACACACACATGTGTGTGTGTGTGCGTGTGTGCGTGTGTGTACGTACACACACACACACACACACACACACACACACATGACGAAATTGTTAAAAAAATTATACAAAAAAATTGAATGCAAAAAAAATGGTGGAGCGGCTATGTGGGCCTCGACCCACCCAGGGTGGGTCGCGACCCACGCAATATGGGGCGTGACCCCCATAGTATGGGTCGCGACCCACACTGTGTGGGTCGTGTCCCATACAGTTGCGCCTCCCACACACACTGCCCTGCAACTCAACGTGAATTTCGCCATCCATGCCGCCCACGGGCTTGCGCAAAGTGGCGGTCATTGCTATTTCAAAACCCTGCAATAAAAAAAAATGATATTAAAAGGGCCTTTTCAAACTGAAGGAAACCTGAAAAAAAAATAATATAAAGAGGGGTTAAGAGATGCATACGTTGGAAAGGCTTTTTAGGAATGTTTATATGTATATTTAATTACATACCCATGGGCTATGTAATTAAATAGTGTTTCTTTCATCCCATGGGAGATTAATAATTATATATATATATATATATATATATATATATATATATATATATATATATATATATATATATATATATATAACATTGATACCCGAGGGTTGTTTCAATTTTAAAAATAGTGTAGTGACCCTATCGGTTAATAGATAACCCAGGCTATTAATTCAATATTAATATAAATGGTTTATATTAATATTAATGTACTAAAGTTGGATAAACCCGCAATTAAACACAAGAGGACCTGGAATGATCTGATACTAATTGATGATATAATGAATCAATAAGGATCTGGTCAATTATTGAGAGGGGGGGGGTGAATCAGTAGATAGAAAACAAACTAAACTTTCACCAAACTTAATCCCAACTCATAAACAACTCGCAAAACTAATTGGTTTGGATATTGTATCAAAACTGATACTGCACTATCAAGTTTACCAATTGATTAGAATACCAATATAACAGTGTAACAAATCTAAAACTCATATACCATTTAACCAAAATATCAAACCACTTTACTAATATTAGTAATAGCTCATTTCATATCACTTTTGGTCATCTAAACATATCTAAGTGGCTTTATTAGTTAAACATATTAACCATATAAAAAATATACACAAAATCATTCACCACTTGACACAATGATTTTTGGCATGGAAACCCAAATGGGAAAAACCACGATGGGGATAAATACACACAAGTATTCTAAACTCTTCTGAAGTTCGCCCTGTTAGGATTCAAGCCTTGTTAGAAGCTTTACAAAAATGTCTTGTTAGGAACAGATCCGGTTAAGGACCACCCAATTAAGGGATTGACTACAATACTGTGTTAAAGGAAATACCCTGTTAGGAGTAACTTCGATAGAGGATTTCAAATGCAAACTAATGGATCACCTGGTTAGAGGATTTAGAAAGCACCAAGCCTTTTAAAGCTTACCCGGTTAAGGGAATTAACTATTGTAATTGTTAGAGAACAACAGGGTTTTTGCTGATCTGGTAATAGCACTATCTTGCTTAGTCAGATCCTATTAAGCTCCTATCTACCTTCAAAACTTTCTACAGAAACTCCTTTCGGTTCAGCAATAGTCTCACTACCACACTTAAAAAAATTACCAACACTATTACAAAACAACTCATCGACCTTATAAGGAAATGCAATAGGTCGGTAACACATCACAAAACCTAAGATCTCATAGAGATTACAAACATATCAATTCAAACATGACCATTGGATTACATAGAAATCAACTGCACATTGTTCAAGACAACTTTGACTGCTCCTGGATTACCGCTCATCGAATCCTATTGCTCATCACGCAGTTTCACTTCATGCTATGCATATGCTCATTCCCAAGATAAAACAATTATCTCTATGTGCCAAAACCACTTTGAAACTCATCACATGCATCATGCATATGTGACATAATCATCTCCAATCACCATTCGATCATTGATTAACACAACCGATTCACCAAGCTCCATCGGTTAGGGTTACCGGTTGATCACACTGCTTCAAATAACAATACTTCTTCCCATCACTGCTCAACTATCGGTTGCATTATTGCATCACTACCGGTTTCAATACAACTACAATACCAGTTGCAATTGACATTAGTGACAATACTATACTTCATTAATGCAATCTTCATGCAATGCCAATAGGGTACTACACCAATGTTGCTTTACATAGAACCCAACTACCACAAGAGTTGTGATATGAATTATGAATATCTCATTGGCATGTTAATTGCCTTTGAGAATTTTATACTTGTACTATAACATACGCAAAATGATGGTCTACTCAACCACACAAATCTTCTTGTGTCTCAGGGATTATTCAATAGTGAGTATGGCACATCTAAATTGATGTCTAACAATACTAACCTCACTTTGTTCAATGTTATTGGTACTAGAAATTTCAATCAACTTATATAATCACCTTTCACTAGGTGCATGGCACACTACCTTGATGCCCAACAATATTGACCTTGCTTTTCTCAGCTTGTATAATCATAAATATCAAATTGATGGCCAATACACTCTCCTTCCTTTATCAAGAAAAAGGTCAGAATTCATTGCAATAGGAAACAAATCCAAACAACCTAGTCTACTCCTCATCAAAGCTCAAAAAAAAGAAAAGAATAAAAGAATAAACATACCAAATACAACAACACATCAAAATTAAACATGTTACAATTTGTTTATTATATGCAACATGCAAATCGCTAAAAGCCTTGCCACTAGTTTTGATATTAAAGCATATTAGTAGGTAAGTGTGTTTATAATCCTATTTTATCACTTCACTTAAGATATTTTTGTTGGCAATTGACACTCATCCAGGTTCTAGGTGTTGTCATTTATGGCAACACACTTCATGGAAGATCTGGTAATCATGGTAACCGACATTCAGGGAATCGACAGACATGCAACTAACAAAATTGGAGTCTGTATTCTAAGGCCGACCTAGGAGATTGATCCAACAAACGTGGAAGTGGCAACAATCATATAGTTTTATGTTTATATTTTGTCTAGGCCGACATGTCTCTTATCTTTTGAAATACAATTGTAAGACTACATAAGGCATTTATGTTTATGCATGTAAATGGGTATAAAGTCAGTCCGATCAGGTCATTTGGGATATATAGAGATGTAAGATAGGTTATGTGATGTTATGCAAGCAAGATCTTGATCGACAAAATGTGAATATAAAGATCTATAGTCGGTCTTGGTTATTTTTCTAGATGATTGGAGTGAGATCTAAGTTATTGGTAAGGGAGACCTTACAATATAAACCGATATAGATAGTGCATAAACTGGAACTCATCCAGAATGTTAGATGCACATTCAGAGTTCAAATTTTGTTTGTAATTCAGTATTCCATATCTAGAGTCAGTGAAGCTCCTTTGTGATGAGCATTGTGCTCTACGCAGTGTGCCTTCCTGCATGTGCAGGTCCCTCTTGTAATATTTATTCATTTGGCCAGTGGATAGATATTGTGGGTCACCAATCCCACTGTGGTTTTGCCTCTTTGAGGTTTTCCATGTATAAATATTTGTGTTATGGTGTTGATTCTTGTGGTTGCATTGCTATTACTTGTTGGTACTTTATTTTATGCATATTGGTTAATAAGTGGATTTGTTAATAAAGTTAAAAATATTCTAACCGACAGAACACCGATTCACCCCCCCTCTCAGTGCTCTTGGATCCCAACAATTGGTATCAAAGCTTGGTTCCTTAGAATAAGTCTAACAGCTTGAGGAAGATCCCGAATCTGAAATCCATGGAGATGAGTATACATAAAGAACTTGAAGCATCACTTGAAGACTATGATGCTAAAAGGTTGAAGGATTTGAATTCTGAAAAGGAATTCATCCTTATCCTGTAGGAGAGGTTATCATCTGCTCAAGCTAAAAGGAAGGAACTCTTACAAAGTCTGGATGATGAAGAGAAGAATGCCCTTAAGGAATAATGTCAGAAGATGAGAAAGGAGAATGGTGTCATGGAGAATGAAATGCAAGCCATAACCATGAGGATGTTCAAGGAGATTGAAGACCATAAGAAGAATGAAGAAAATCTTTCTATATCTCTAAAAGACAGATATGAGGAATGCATTAGGTTGGCACATGAGAATGATGTGTTGAGAAATGAATTGGTACAATCACAGAACAATGAGCAAGAGTTGGAAAGAATGATAACAATCCTAAGAGGAGATCTAGATGCTGCAAATGAATACAAAGACAAGTTTAAGGCTAGTTCTGCAAAGCTTGATGAATTATTGAAGGATCAAAGAGACACTGGAGACACTAGAGGTCTTGGATTCGAGCATGGAGAAAGATTTGGTACTACAAATCAAGATAATGCATCTGGTCAAAAGGTCAATCAGAATCAGAAATCACCAGTAAGACAACTCAATGCACATAAATTTAATGGTAGATGCTTTGTTTTCAATTGTGAAAATTTGCCAAGATCTAGAGGCAATGGAAATCACAAATAAGAGAGAACAATAACACGACAAGAATAAATTGTATTCCTATCAATGATGCAAAATGTGATCAACCGGATCATCAAGATTGTTGCATACAATGTAGATGAACCTGCTTGTAAAGGCAAGGCTAAGAGACAAGAGATCACACAATGATGACATGTGGCTCAATAAGATGTAAGGGTAGGTAGGAGAAATAGTAAAATATTCCACATGAGGTGGATCACCCACCAAAGGTGGAATTATCACTCCACAATAAGTGGATATGATAAATCAATAACAAGATCACACCATAAAAGGTGGAAATTCTCCTACATACACACTCCCAATGTCTGCACATCTCCCTAAGTGTCTCATATGCAAACTACAATGTGGTGCATGTACCTAAGTAAACTTAAGTAAATAATTATATCCAAGATGAATAAATAATTACACCAACACCCCCCTTAAGTGCAACTTAGGGGAATGAACTTACGTCTACAATGCAACTAAGCAATGCAAGATGGGTCCCGTCTACATGGCCATGTTAGGTACCCATGTACAAATGCAATGCAATCTCCCATAAACGGAGAAAGAGAGAAAAACCACATTGGAAAAACCTCCCCCCCAAAAGAGAGATGATGAAAGCACACAATGCTCTCAATGACGAATAAGAGAGAAGAAGCAACCATGAAGCCCCCTCTCAATGTAAAATCTTCTGCAAAGATGGCCCAATGATGTTGACCAACTACCTTCCCTTTAGGAAGAAAGAGAGCCAATGTTGCACTGATAATGTAAGTGTGACAAAACCAGGTACCAAGTCGACGACGATGAATCAATCGCTGCAACAAAATGAAGATCAGGCATGGAGACAACCTACTTTGAGCATCAACTGGATACTCATAAATAGCAGAAATACCGGTACAATCAAAGTCTCATGGGAACCATGCACAAATGTGTACAATCTAAGTCTCAACAGGAGCCATGCACCAAGTCTCACAAGAATATTCCTAATCTATGTGTACAAGAGGATTACATCATATATGTCATCAAAGAGAAGATACAAAGAGGTGTGACACTTTATGATAGTGCGAGTACAACATTGCTCATGCAAGAGCATACAACATGATATAGTGAAAATCTGGAAACATAAAGATGATGCCACCAAAGAAGCCATGTAGAATACTGCAGATGAAGATGTCTCCGATTGAGATGTTGCCAAGAGATATAAAGGAGAAAACCGACCCCCCCCTTGACTACCGGTTGGAAGCACTGCAAGACAGGTGTGAAGTGGACAAGAAAAATTTGTTCCCAATTTTGCTTATTCCATGATATTTTTGTTTTTTAAAAATAATTAAAAGTTTAATAAAAACAATTTATTAAAATGCCCCCCAAAAAAATTTATTAAAAAATAATAAAGAAAAAAATACATGTTTTTTTTAATTAAATTTTTTTTATTAAAAAATTAATAAAGAAAAATTATTTTTTGTAAGGATTTTTTGATTTTTTAAAAAAGAAAAAACATATTAAAAATTAATTTAATTTTTTTTAATGAAAAAACAATTTTAAAAAACATAATAAAAACTTTTATTAAAAAAACAAAATTTCAAAATTTAAATTAAAAAATAATAACCTGCAGGGCCCGCGGAGCCACCCGCAAGTACCCTGCAGTACGTAGGGCCTGCAGGGGCTGCAAGCACCCTGCTCTACACAGGGCTATGGGCTGCATACCGCAACAAGGTCTGACTGGGCTTGCCATGGCAGGTACCCTATCAGGTGCCTGCTACGGTATGTAGCCACCCCCATGGGGTTTAATTTTTTTTTTTTTCAAATAGTTAAAATGCCCCCCTTCCGAATTAAATTTGGATTTTTAATTTTTTTTTTTCGATTTAAAAAATGAAAAACGAAGAAAACAAAAACATTTTTTAAATTAAAAATTAAAAATCGTACTTGCCTATGCAGAGTGTACCGCCATCCGTACGACCAAGGGGGGAGAATTTTTGTTGGCTCCAAGTCAATTGCTCAGATTTTGGCGAATGGATAGGCGATCTTGGGGATTTTGAGCCTTTTTAGCGCAATGGCGATGACATATTTGGCCAAAAATGCTCCAAAATTGTAGATCTCTTCCGGGACAAGTCACCACCCTCCACCTTCAAACGACTCTAGATTTGGCCTTGGATGTTGGATTTGGATGAAACAAAAGGCTATTTTGAATTTTTTGAACTTCCTCAATCCAATGGTGAGCTTAAAATGGACCTAGAAAACTCCAATAATAACCTGCAATAGAAATCCCCAAAATGCAAAACCCCAAATTTCTCTCAATTGGCAAACCAATGGCACTCCAATGGCTCTGATACCATGTGAGAATTTGCCAAGATCTAGAGGCAATGGAAAGAACAAATAAGAGAGAACAATAATGTGACAAGAATAAATTGTAGTCCTATCAATGATGCAAAATGTGATCAAATGGATAATCAATATTGTTACATACAATGTAGATGGGCCTGCTTATAAAGGCAAGGCTAAGAGACAAGAGAGCACACAATGATGACATGTGACTCAATGAGATGCAAGGGTAGGTAGGAGTAGGTAGGAGAAATAGTAAAATAATCCACATGAGGTGGATCACCCACCAAAGGTGGAATTATCACTCCACAATAAGTGGATATGATAAAGTAATAACAAGATCACACCAGAAAAGGTGGAAATTCTCCTACATACACACTCCCAATGTATGCACATCTCCCTAAGTGTCTCATATGCAAACTACAATGTGGTGCATGTACCTAAGTAAACTTAACTAAATTGTAGTTATATCCAAGATGAATAAATAATTACACCAACAACAATAAGTTTGGTCATAGGGCAAGTCAATGTAGAAATAGAGCAAATCAGAATAATAATTCAGTTCCCAGTCAGTGTTCAAATTGTAAAAAGTATGGTCATAGGACATAAGATTGTAGAATGAATGTGAGATGTCATGCATGTGGAAAGTTTGGACATATGGCTAATCAATGTAGGTTAAGGAATGATAAATGATACAACAAGGCAATTCAGAAGAACAATGTTACTTGCTATGCATGCAACAAAATAGGAGACATTGCCAAATATTGCAAAAGCAAGAATACACTTGAAAGGAATGACACATCCAATGAGAAGGGAAAGAAAAAGGTTGATGAAATCCAACAAGCTCATGCAAAACAGTGGGTTAGGAAGTCTGAAGATCAATCAATAGAGGCAAATTCCCCGGTTACTCAACCGACAGAGCATAATTTTCCTGTACCGATAGGAAACTCATTTGCTAACTAAGGCATTAGCCTTAGGGGGAGGTAAATTAATGACATATCCTAAATTACCCCCAATAGTGGTCTAAAAGCTTGTTTTAGATCTTGGAGAAGTCAGTCTAAAGGATAACCGATGCTGAGATAATGGATTTTGTATTCGGTATGATATGCCAGCATGCATTAGTGTCAATAAGAAATTAGGGTTTAACAAAATAAAAGGGAAAATTTGCTTCATTTTATCACACAACACTTAGAGTGAGCTTAAGGTGATCAAAGGCAATTAAAATAATTCTCTAGCAATTTCCAGTATTTTCAGAGCGGATTCTCTAGGGTTTTCACTGGCATAGATTGAGAGGAATTTTCTTTGTTTTCAAGGTACTTTTCTGAAATCCAAATGGCTTCTGGATCTGCTCGTGCTCCAGCAGATGTGGATACCCCTATTTTGGTGGACATTAAGGATCACCCACATTCAGAATTCAAGCAATGCCCCTAAATTACAAAGGTCGATGACTCAATCGACACATTTTATAGGGTTCCTAATGAAGTTCTCTATGTGGAAGATGTGAGAGCCAATATTCATTATACTCTAGAGGATTTGGGATCATTGAAGATTAAGTCAGCATACATGTCCACTTTGCTTAACAAGGATGGGTTGATCAAACTAGAATTTTAAATTCTGAAGGATTAGGGTTTCACTAATATTCTAGAGATGCTCGAGTTCGAGGATGAGATGATTCAGTATGTGTTGAGCCAAGTCCATGGCGAGTATTCAGTCCAACAATAGGGATAATAACTATAGTTAAAGTCTCAACCCAAAGTTTGGACATTCACTCTGTGAAGTTACTATCTCCATAGCTGGAGTTCATTTGATTGTCAACCCAGGGACGTAATACTTGAAATGGGTCTGCACTATATATGCACTAAGTTTCTGTGATAATTACCCTATATTACTGCAACAACTAAAATCTTATGTGGGAAAAGTAAGCAAGAATTAAAACAACTGAATGGCTACAGGAAAACTCTGCATTAACATAATTCTTACTCAAGAAATACTAACTAAGTCCAAAGCTGCCAAACAGGAATTACTCCGCTTGCTTTGGCTGCAGGAACAATATCTATTTCCAATGGTTGTAGGAACAGTCAATGCAAGGACATCTACTGCAACGAAAGAAGAAAACTAAATTTAACAAAGGCACAAGAACACTCACCAAGTGGGCCCCCTTGGATGAGTGCTTCCAAGATTCCAAAATAACTCTAAGTGCTCAGAATAACATATCTTTATTCATTGTTTCTCAAAAGTTGATACATTATTCAGAATGAAAAGAAACTCAAAGCACTCTGCAACTTTATTTCTAAAGCTTCTGCTCTTTTTCCTTCTCTTTTCTTTCTAACCTCAGAAAAGAGACAATGACACTTATTTAAAACAGAACAATAACTTCCTACAATTAAGATCACACTGATGAGAAGAGGCGGATAATATTCATGAAGGAGAACAGTCAGAGTTAAACCACTAGAAATGTGGATCTAAACCAAACCACAACCAAAACATAGTGTGGTGGTATTACAAGATTGATGCCCACTAGAGTCAAACATAAACGAGTCTTGCACGCCTACTTCACCTCTGTCGTTCCTTACGCTCATTATCCTCTTTGCTGATTTGAACCTTTAGTCGCCTCCTTGAATATCTCAAACTGTAATTGGCGTGACATGACAACTTTCTCCGTAACATCTCATTCATTCCTGCAATTCAAAAGAGAGAACATACAAACATATACATATCTATTTTAATTAATCAAAACATCTATTAATTTCACACATGATATTGCCTATGACAATCCGTATGGAAACAGGAATAAATCACATGGCTGCAGAAATAAGTAGCAAAGACAATTTATGATTTAATGGGTTCAGTTAACATTTGAAATGGATATAGTTAAACTTTGATACATCATTACCATCCCATCATATAAATCAAAACATGACAAAAACTTATGAGTTCTAGGAATAAAAGGAGCTAATATCTCAGCTCATCATGCCCCCCAACTTTACTGATCCTCTAGTAAGAGGAAAGCTTTTGATTCGGGCACTAACTCTTAAGTCACCAGTAGTTCCTTGACCTATTCCTCCTGAAGCCAAATTCCAATAAAATTCCTTCATCTTTTCTAGTCTGGCCCATCTGGCTTCTTCTGTAGCTACCTCATAGGGTTTTTCTGTAATTCTGCATCCCAACAATGGCCACATAAGGATAGGGGGCTGGAAGATCAAGGGTAGTCAGTCATTGTTTTTCATCCTACCTAAATGGATGTATTTAGGGGCTCTTTGTATAGCTACATGAAAATTTGGCAGTGAATGAGGTTCACCCCGTTTCAAGTCCTTTGGCAGATTATTCCAACGTTGAATCAGACAGTCAATTGCAGTTGCACTTTCATTCTCAATCAAGTGTTCATATGCTTGGAATATTTCTTCCTTCATTGGTAATACCCGAATCCTTACATCTGGCCTTGCTACTAGCTTCTGCCAATCATAATAAAGAACCCTTGGGTCTTTGGCTTTAGTCCTAAGTGGTAATGGACAATCAAATTTAAGATTCCTATATTCTTTGGCCTGAGTTCCCATGCTAAATTCATTTTGCACCCATGAAATTAATGCTTTTATGTGGATATCTCTAATGTATAACAAGGGATTCCACTCACTGTCAGAAGTCACAACATAGTTATGCAAGTAAAATTCACATAATAAATTTTTAACAGCTGGTGGAGAGGTCTGATAAACACCATAAAATTCTTCTGGGGTGTCTAAAGAAGGTCTAAGGTCTCTAATAATGTGGTTTAGCTTAAAACTTAAATACTGCTCTTTTAGATGCAAAGCATAAACTCGTGGTAGAGCCCTACATTGCATTAATTCAGGGACCATACTGGTAATTGTATCAATCTTAGCTTCCAATTCTTCAATCTTATTATCCATCCTTTTAATTTCCCTCTATTTCTTATCAATAATTCCATGTAACCTAGCCCTCTCTATCTCCCACTTCCTATAAAATGTTAATGCAATAGACAAACTAGTGAGAGATGATAGAGGTCTGATAGCTGTTACCTTAGGGCATGGAATTTCTTCAACAGGCTCTTCAAATTGTTCTTCCACATATGCCAGACTTGAAAGTCTATCAACGCCATGTTCTTCCTGGATTTTAACCTTTGCTGGACTCCCACGTTCCTCTTCTGATGTTTCAATTGAAATAACCTCCATTGCATCACCGGTTGGAGTAACTTTTTGTGTACTGCTTCGAGTCCTTCTTGCATATACCTTTGGAGTAGTTGCAGGAACAATTTCTACTAGAGGATTTGCTGCAGGAGTATTTCCCTTCAGCTTACACCTCTTGGCTATAGGAGAAACTTGCATTGCTTGCGGTTGAACCATAGTTTCATCTTCTACATCAATTCTTTTTAATTCTTCCCCTTTTCTTTTAGAAGATGTCGCTCCTCTTTGGAAATAAGTGGAGGGCTGGACAATGTTTGTTTCCACCATCTCTTCCTCTGTCACAGTCAAAGCTTCTTTGGCAACAGGAGGTTCATTTCCTGAAGAAGTTATAGGAGATGAGGCCTCTCCTATAGCCTCCACTTGAGCTGCTAATTCCTTTGCAACAGGAGCATCTTCAACCTTAAATTGCAGTATATCTTCAAATACTCCCCATGCCATTTGAGAAACATCCCTAAGAGAACGTTCTACCAACAATTTTATCAAACCATGATGACTGATATAATGATTTCCATTCTTCAGTGTTTCTTTGGCACTTATGGAAATAAGGTGGTATAGAAAATTTGGAACATTTACCCTTCGGCCATGCCATAAATGACTAAGCAATTTGAATTGGACTGAATGTAAATTTGAATACCTTCCATTATAGGTAATGTATTTCATCATATACAATGCCACCTGGGGCCATTATGCTGGAAGAGATACCCATTTGGCTCCCTTCTTGTCCACTGCTAGAGGTCCATCTGTGGGGTGCATAAATTATGCTTTGGCGCTTCTTGCATCCTTTGATTCAGGAAACAATTCTCCTTCCTACAGCAACCCAGTAACTTCAACTATTCGTTGTTCTGTAGCAATAACCCTTAATCCTTTGACAAAAGCTTCCCCTTGATTGAATGAATGCATGAACTCAGAAGAATTTTCCTCATTATAATATGTTATTTTCATAAAGTAATCAATCCAACCATGCAATCGGAAATAATGCTCACACGGGGCATCCTGTAGCAATGCATCATGGATTATTGGTTCATGGTGGATAAGATCTCCACCCATGACTATCTCAGCTCATAAAATAATTTCTGCAACTGAGAATGAGAATTCCTTCCTTACTTACTTCTAGTTTTGGCAGAGAAATTCATAAATTACTCATACCAAAGAATATCTCATTAAAAAGAATGATGGTAAGCAATCAAATCAAGTTACTGAAAAGGACGAATAATTGCTAATCTTGGAAAGCAGACCATAAAACACCCCCCCAACTTATTCTGGCACGTATCCACACATGCGGAAAGGATAGAGGGAAGTGTACGTAGATTTGAAATAAGCAATAATCATAGTAAAATAATAAATGCATAATTAAAAAAATAAGATATGTACATACCTGCAGTCGTGTGAGTAAATGTTGCATGAAACAGTTAGCCAAAATAATGGTGAAATGAAATGATGTGGCATGAATGAAATGATAGATAAAGAAATGAAGTGGGATGATGTGGATGGAAAAAAAATATTTATGGAGAATAATATTTTCATAAGACATGAAAATGTGTTTATGAAATGATGCTTGAAGAATTATGGAGTGTTAGGAACGTTCCTTGCAGAAGCTGTAGGAACCGCACCCCAAATGCTTCCTTCAGTGGTAGTAGGAACTTGTCCAATTGCTGCAGGAACTGATATTTGATCTTTACTGGTGAATTATTGCAGGAACTATTCTTTGGTTGTAGGCTTATGATAGAGGCGTAGTCGGTGACCATTTACTAAAAGCTTGAATCGAACTGGATCAATAGTGGTCAAGCGAACTACTCCATTTTTGAAAACTTCTTCTATCTCATATGGGCCTAACCATCTTATTTGTAGCTTTATGATAATATCCTTATATCGAGAATCATACAGTAGTGCCCAATCACCTGCTTGAAATTTCTTCTCCTTTATGTAGTTATCATGCCACTTAGCTCTCTAATTTTGAATAAGTTCTGTTTGTTGGACAACCATTTTTCTCAACTCATCCAAAGCATTCGATTGCTGAATACGGTCTTTTTGTGCCTCATAAAGTGTCATATTTAATCGTAGAGTTGTTCTTAGAGTTTTGTGTTTAAACTCAATAGGCATCATTGCTTCTTTTCCATACACCATTTCAAAAGGTGTAAAATAAATTGGTGTTTTCCATGTTGTTCTATATGCCCAAATGACTTCATGAAGTCTTTGAGACCAATCTTTTTTATGAACAACTACTATTTTAGTAAGAATGGTTTCTAGATCCCTATTTGTGACTTCTACTTGTCCATTTGCTTGTGGATGGTATGGGGTAGACTTTTTGTGCCTTATATTGTATTCATTAACCAATGCTGCAATCAATGTGGAAGTAAATTGTGGTCCTTGGTCTGAAACAATTTCTCTTGGAACTCCATACCTGGTTATTTTTTCTTCATAGAGAAACTCAGCCACTTTATTATCTCTTGCATGTGTCATGGCTCGTGCTTCCACCCATTTGGTTACATAATCAGTACATACCAAAATATAAGATTTTCCATTGGAAGGGGGATCAATTGGCCCAACAAAATCTAATCCCCATTTATCAAATGGTGCAACTAATATCTGTGGATATAATGGCATCTCATTAGATCTAATAGGCCTACCCATGTGCTAACATCTATCACATTTCCTTGTATATTGTGTTGCATCCTTATATAATGTTGGCCAATAATATCCCGTGCTCAATATTTTAAGTGATGTTCTCTTAGCAGCAAAATATCCTCCACATGGTTCATCATGCCATGCATGTAGGATATCATATGTTTCATCCTCTAATACATCTTCTCATGACTTGGTCATTTCCAGTATAGAATAAACAATCAACAATCCATGAGAAGTTAAAGCTTTCATCAAGCAACAACCTTCTTTCTTTAGGAGAGAAATGAATTGGCATTTTATTAGCAACTAAATAATTGCCAATATCAGCATACCAGGGAGTGTGTGCCTGTATAAGGAATAAATGTTCATCTGGAAAAGCATCATCTATGGCTGTAGGATCATCCTGGAATTGAAGACTATAAAGATAATCTGCAACCACATTGGACTTTCCTGGTTTATCAATAACTATGATATCAAATTCCTGCATCAACAATAACCAGTGAGCCAATCTTCCTGTAATTGAAGGTTTGTTCATGAGATATCTGATAGAGGTATGATCAGTATGCACAAATATTGGATATCCTGTTATATAATTCTTGAATTTGTTGAGTGCGTATATAACTGCTAACATTTCCTTTTCAGTGACAGTGTAATTGAGCTCAGGCCCCTGCATGTTCTTGATGATATAATAAATTGCACTCTCCAAATTATCAATCTTCTATCCTAGGACTACTCCTATGGCATAATCGGATGCATCTGTGTGAATTTGAAATGGTAAGGACCAGTTTGGACCTTTAAGAATTGGTGCTTGGGTCAAAGCTTGTTTGAGCTTCAAGAAAGCTTCATTGCATGAGGAAGTCCATTTAAATTTCATATCCTTGGTCAAAAGAGAATATAAAGGGCTTGTAATTTTGCTAAAATCTTTGATAAACCTCCTATAATATCCAACATGACCAAGAAAACTTCTGACATCGTTTTGCTTTGCCGGTGCTGTGATATTTTGAATAACTTCTATTTTTGTTGAGTCAACTTGTATTCAATTTATAGAGATATGATGACCAAGAACTATACCTTCCTGCATCATCATGAAGTACTTTTCACTATTCAATGATAGATTATAGTCTTCACACTGCTGGAAATCTTTCTTCGGGCTCTCCAATGCTTCTTCAAATTCTGAACCATAGGTTGTAAAATCATCCATATAAATTTCCATGTTGTCCTAAGAAATATCTGAGAATATGCTTATCACTGCGCTTTGAAAAGTAGCTGGAGCATTACATAATCCAAAAGGAAGAACATAATATGCATATGTTCCCCAAGGACAAGTAAATTTAGTATTTTCTTGATCCTCTGGGGCAATTTGAATCTGAGTGTAGCCATTGAATCCATCAAGAAATGAGAAATATCACTTCCCTGCCAAGGAGTCTAATACCTTATCTACAAATGGTAATAGAAAATGATCCTTCCTAGTTGCCAAGTTCAAAGCTTTGTAATCAACACATACTCTCCATTTTCCTCCTTTCTTGGGAACTATCACTAAAGGTGATACCCATTGACTATCTGAAATAGGATAGAATCCAACATTTAACAATTTATGTAATTTTTCTTTAACTATTTCTCTTAATGCAGGATTGATTCTTCTCTGTGGATGTCTAAGTGGTCTACAATATTATTTTATGTAGATATGGTGGGTACAAACTGTAGTATCAATTCCATGCATATCCTTGTAATCCCATGCAAAAGCATGTTTATGACATTTGAGCAAGTCCACAAGTGTTACTCTTTGAGTTTCTGTAATATTACTGTTGATATTCAAACATTTGTTTGAATCAACTTCCACTTTGATAGTAAGATCAATCTGAGATACATCAGAAAAATGAGAAGTACAGACTTCCTACGACAATAGAGTATGCAATATATTAGTGGCTGCAGGAAAGTCTGATTCTGAAATATTTGATACTAACTCTTGTGACTGTTGCTCTTGCCTTAACTCATTTGTCAGAATTTTATAAATAATTGAGTCATCATCATGAAGTTGGATGAATGGTCATCTATTAATCATCATAAGGTGATTGATAAAGTCAACTCCTTCAAATGCTTCTCCCAAGTTAGGCCAAACAACTTGTTGTTGATCAATTGGGGTTGAGCAGGAGAATACTGAGCTAATGTTTTGGTAGTATTTTCATCTGAGATACTCATATCCCTTGACCGACATCCAATATATGCATCAGCTATAGCAAGCCAAGGTCTTCCCAAGATCACTGGATATCCTCCCAATGTGGCCTTAGGAGACAGGATCATAAAGTCTGTAGGGTATTTCCAAGAATCCAAAGCAACAAGTATACCTTCAATCACACCATCAGGTCGAACTGTAGAACTATCAACAAGTTGTAAGACTGTAGGTGTAGGTCTGAGACTAGTTATTTCAAGCCACTGCATAATATCCCTTGTCATAACATTAATGGCTACTCCCAAATCTATCAAAGCATTTTTTATCTGAGTGCCATTGATGACTATATTCACAACAGGGCTACCAGGATCAGCATACTTAGGAGTTGAAACTTTTCCTAACATAATATCTGCCAATTGACCCATTACATGCACTGTTTGTGGATCATTTTTCTTTCTGCCAGGCTTTTTTAGACATGCTTCCCTAAGTGCCTTACTGTATATAGGGACATCCTTTATAGCTTGTAACAATGGGATTTTAACACATACATGTTTCAGTTGATCTATAATATCAAAACTTTGTTCCTGTTCTAGAAGAATCTCTTTTTCTTGCAACCTCTGAGGAAATGGTGGTAGTTGCTGATTTTGAGGTATTGAGACTGTCGGATTAGAGATTTCTTGTTCTTTGGGTATTTCAATTATAATTGGAGGGGACGGATTAGGTGAAGTTATCCCAGATCTGAGGTGAATATCACTTATAGATAGAGAATAGGTCGGGTATTGATTAGGATCAGCTGAATAAACTTGTTGTTGTTGCTAAGTTTTGCTATTAGGATTCGGCATTGGTTGAGTGGGCAACTATGTGGGTTTAAGTGGAACAGTAGTGGTTGCAGGGGGATGCATTATTGCAGGTGTTTGTGGCTGCTGCATATGCTACTGATATTCAGAAGATTGATTTATCCATGGCTGACTCCCCCTCCATTGAGGTGCAGGTTGCCAATTTCCTTGAAATTGTTGCCATGGTCCCTGAGGTGGAGACCAATTTACTTGTGGCTTCTACCACTATGGAGTTTGACTGGCAAAATGCTGCCCTTGGCCTTGAGGACCATACCAATTTGGATAACTACCAAAATTTTTGAGCATATAGAGATTGCCATTGATTATTTGGTGCATAGCAATTTCCACTATAACCAGAAAAAGAAAGTGGACCGGGAGGCATACCATGTCTTGGAAAATTTGGCCTTATTTGAGCAACATAGAAAACTTGTTCATCATCACCTTGTATTGTCTTGAAGTTAGGAACTTCAATATTTGCAACCATTTTACATCTGCAGTCTCTTTTCCTTTGTCTACAATGAGGGCAGAATTCTGCAAGAGCTGCATCAGCTTCCTCATGCTTCTTCTTAGCTGAGAGTGTGTCCAGTTGAGTAGCCATATTATTTATGATATCCTCCTTAAAGTCCTTCAACAAATGGCTAAGTTCCATTCTAGAAACTCCATTACCACACTAGTACATTCGGGGCTAATTTTCGACGACTTATCGTTGGAATTCCGACTACTTTTCGTCAGACTACTGACAAATGATGTCGTCGAAAAACTCGTTGTTAGACTTCCCGACGATGCCATTGAAGTTCGGCATTCCAATGACACCGTGAACTCTTCCGACGATGGCCATGATCCCTCCTCTGAGAAAAAATGTCATCAAATGGACATCCAAATGCCGACACTCCCCCACTACTATGCACCGATGACCGTCCGACAAGGAAGTATAATCAGACATACAACATCCTCATCAGATGTTTCTTTAGTTGGCATCGGAAGTTCGACAAATACCAGAAACTTTGCACTGATGAGAATACAAATTTTCCCTTTGTTTGAAGACCGACAAATACCACAAACTGGACATGCAAATTTTCCCTTTGTTTGAAGACCTACAAGATAATGTATAATTGGATTAAATATGTTAATTTTTTTAATTATAATTATCATGCGCAACTTGAACACTATAACATACCACAAAAATGTGTTAGCCCTAGGGCATCGTGTATTGTCCATACAAGCATCACTTGAAATTGAAATTGTCTTTATCCTATTGGTCTAGAGACGTCATACATAGTGACACCATTCTATAACTCCAGTAACTCGTCGAAAAGAGGCTCGATATATACATTCATATCTTTAACTTGGTACTTACCTAATCGAATGAGCAAAAACATTACATATTTATTATGATCATTTTATTACAATATTTATAATTAAATGTAAACAGATATTAAATGATAAAATACCTGGAACAATCATTGCCAACATTATGTGCTCCCTCTTTATTGACATCCATGGAGGAAGGTTATTGTTGATAACAAAAATAGGCCACACTGAGTAAACAGATCTCAGCTCTCCAAATGGATTGACACCATCCACTGCCAATGAAAGCTTGAGATTACGAGGTTCTTCTTTAAAGTGTGGCCACTTTTCCTCTATTTCCATAAATGTTGAACCATCCGTAGGCATTCAAATAATGTCATCTCGACTTCTATTGTGTGCATGGTAATCCATAAATTGTGCCAAGCTAGTGCACTTGAATAATTGTTGCATATGTGGAATAATGAGAATATAGTGAAGAACCTTGCGAGGAACCCTTTTTGTTATTTGATATGTTCGATATCTACTGATATGACATTGAGGGCATTCAGTTCAAAATTCACGTTGTTTGTGATATATGATATGATCATTGGGACAAGCATCTATTGCTTGATACTCTATTCCAATATCTTTCATAATGGCAGATAATTCTCGGTATGAGCGAGGTAGAATATTTGATGGTGGTAATAAAAACTCACCTATCAATCTACAACAAAAAATTATAATTTTTTAATATAAAGAATATTAATGGTACAACATGATTCACCATTTATTATGACATACCTTAACATACGTGAGATTGTTATGTTGGATAAACCATTCATAACCTTCAAGTTCACCAACAACAATACAACGAAGAGAAGAGTTGTCTGGGAGCCTTCTTAAAGGGCCTCAGATGCCTTCTCAAGTAGAGAGACATCATGAACAATATCAAGGTCATCTTCATCATCATGATCAGCTGCGCCAGTACTAAATGTGTCATGGATCAATGTATTTGTACCATCATCTTCAATTGTGTTTTGTGGCTCATGATCATCATCTTCAATGGGATCATTATCTTCAGCTTCAATATTCACACCTCCATGTTCCTCCACTTCGAAAACCATATTCTCTGAGTTGTGTTGATTCATATCATGTGCTTCGGGGTACTCGACCTATATAAAATTGATAAAAAATAAATAAACCATGATCATGATCTCATCATCAAGTGATTTCTTATGTATATAAATTGTTAAAACGATATATTGAAAAAATTACCAATGGATGATAATCATGTCCACCTTCAATGTGACCATGCAACCTACAATGTTACTTAGCTGTTTTGAATAGAAGTCTTCTAGTCTTTAACCCCTTACAAATTTTGCAGGGACAATAACCCTTTTCTTTTCAAGTTAGACCACAATATAGAAATTGTCTCCTTATTTTGTTGTTCGTAGATATTGTCTGACATGGTCTTTCTTCACAGGCAAAAAAATTGGGCTATATAACTAGTTATATAGAAGTTGAAATGTTAGTTATGAAATCACATTTTAGTATAATATACCAAATTAAATTACTTGAACATAGAAATTATGCAAATTGAACCAAAACCATTTCTCTTATTTTTCATCTCAAAACATATCTAATGGCTTTGTGGTGATTTAGAGCAGGTGATATGCCCATTGAGAATCATAGACCCAAGTTAGTCATAGACCCAATCTATAGAGAGTCATAGACACAAGTTAGTCTAAAAGGAAAGTAACTATCTATTCCCATGCTCATGCATACTTACATGACTAATGCTGCCCTTGTGTATCCTAAACATTGGAGAGACCTTATTTGACTTGCCTAATCAATGTGGTTGCTGTCCTAATATGAAATACTGAGTTCTACCCTTGCCTCTGCATCAAACATCTCACATCAAACTTATTTTGAATTATAACGGTCAAATAGGTCTTTAGGCGGGAGAGCTGATTTAGGAGTTGTTTAGTACGTTAATCATTAAAAATTGAATGGAGACCAGTTGGGGTAGTTAGGAGAAGTGGCTATAAAGCCTTTGCAATCATTTTTATATGGGTTTATGAATTGTACGACTACTATACAGACATAATAGAAAAGTGCATAAAAACTATTATTTTCTTGCATTTCCTTGGTTTTTGTTGATGATTCATTGATTGGAAGTGTTGATTTGTATGGTGAAAACAATAGAAATTTATTGATCTATGATTGAATTATTTTGAATTCTTGGGTAGAAGTTTTGAATAGACTTTGCCATTTATTGTTGGTTGTACCTTTCATTTCTAAGTTTTGTCTGTGGATTGAGGGCCAAAAATGCATTCTAGAGTCATTCTATGAATGTAAGACCCTAATTCTCATAGAATGGGCTCTAAATAACATGTACCATATGATCCTAATCATTTAACTTTTAGGAAGAGTGGATTTGTAGGTGATCACCATGAGTTGCATGAAGAAGAGTGAGTAAGTTGCATACCAAGCCTATAGCAATAGGAGTTCTACCTTAACAAGGGGTTAGTTTAGTTATTGGAGGTGTCTCATATAACTTAGGAGAAGGTGTAGGAACCTTGAAAAAGTTTCAAAAGCATTGGGAGAGGTGTTAACTAGTAAATCCTTGGTTTTGGAGCAAGTTGGTGAGGGTTTTGGGGTTTTCATGTCAAACAAGTTCATAGAACTAAATGAACATGATTTTACTTTGATTTGAGCTATAATACACTACTTTGGAGAGATGTAAGGTTGGGTGTTAAGTATTTGTTATACTTCCTTTGTAAAAGTGGGGTAATTTGCACCTCAAATCAATCCATAGTCTCAAGACAATAGGTTTGGTCCAAAACAACAATACCTAAGTCTTTGATATGTTGTCATACACCGAAATGGACTTCTAAAAAGATAATTCTTTTGGAGGGTGATTTGGAATAAGTTGGAGAAAACCAATTAAAATAGTCCCGGGAGGCCTAATTGGGGCTAGTAGGTCTAGTCGAGGCATAGGAGGGTTTGAATGCTTAATGGATGGCTAAGACTCTAGAATCAATTTATTCTCACCATAGTAGGTTGGTGTAGGTTTTTGGAAGCCTTGGGAGTCTTTGTTGAGTGATAGTTTGAATTTTGCCCTTTAAGAGCAAATCTTGAGAAGAGGTAACATGTTGTTTAAAGTCATAATGCCCTGATTTTATAGAGTGTGTGTTGTCTGTGGGTCCCATGGGCTACTTTGGCCTTGTGGACATTATTAAAATCCATCATCATCATCATTTCATGTGGCATTTAGGGTATCTTTATGTTCATGTCAAATTTTCTTCATGTTTGGGCTCCTTCATTGTGAAAATGAATTTAACTACTAAAACAAAGTTGCGTGTAAACCCTTATATGCCTACTGCACCACCAAAGAAGCCACAAAAATGGAAATAATCTGAACCACGTGAAGAATATGCATATGAAGGGTAGTCCCAAAGATTCAACGAGTAGTCAAAGAGCAAGTTAAGAAGAGTTTTCAACCAAGATCAGAGATTGAGGTAGGATTTCAACCCAAAGCCAACACCTTACATTGCAAAGCAAAAAAGTATTTGCATTCAATTTAGATTGTTTATTGATAAATATATAATTATTATCAATTACTTAGGAGAGATCATAATTTGTGAATATTACATAAGAAGGGCCAAAATAAGATGTTTGCAGAGATATGATGACAACCCCCAAGGGTTAATAGTCATAGAAACAACATAGATGTCAGCCATTAGGTATAAGACAATAAGTAGAACAATGGGAAGATGATCAAAAATAGATGGAGCAGCAAATGTTACAATCCAAATAGAAGTTTTATAGCAGCCAAACATAGAGATTCAAAGCCCATGCCTAATGGATAGGTCTGAAGTGCTACAGACAACAAGGGGCAAAAGAAAAGTTTTAGAGATGAAGAAAACACATGCTTAGAGGGATTTCATTGACACCAAGGAGTAGAGATTTGTTCTTGGCCTTGAATTCCTATGAATGCATGCAAACCATTGTCAATGATAAAAGATATAGGTTTGTATAAAGAACCAATAATGGAGAATATGATATTCTTAGGAACACATGAATATAAGCATGAATCTCAGAGTAGTCACAACATCAAAAGATAGTCCAATGATAGAATTTGAGATCTCTTTTTGGAAAACAAATTATCAAAGGGTGATAGTTGAGATTTAGGAGAAAGTGGAGCCAATAAAAAGAAGTTTAATATAAATGAAAAACAAAGATCAATAATACAAATCATAGCAAGTATGCCCAAGGATGACAAAGAAATTCACCACAAGCATATGGGAACAATGCCAAGTTGGTAGTTATGTAGTCCAAGACAGTTCAAGGACAAAGGCATTGGAACTTGTAGAAGTTTTTTTATTATCCAAATGGTATGAGGCAACAAGGTTTTATAACATAAATATAACTATGTGAACAAAGAATCATGTCAAGACATAAAGAGGTAAGGTGGTATCCTTACGATCAAAGTATGACAATTACCAATATTATGAAGAGAACTCACATGAATATATCTAGTCACCTATGCAAACATTTTAGTCATCTTGTGACAATCAAAGAGGGCAATAGTAATAAGTCTTCATGGTGGAAGTCCATTAAAGGTGTTAGTCAACATAGTGAAAAAGACTAATCATGTTTAGAGCAATAGGCAACCCTAAGAACAAGAAAAATTAGTCACGTGATAATGCATAGGACAACCTTAATGCGCAACTTTAGAGAGCATACAAGATGAATAATGATAGTCTGCCAGCACGGATAAAGACAGGGGTAAGTTCATTGTCAGGTACGTATACACATTAATTTCTTGAGTTAGCATTAGAGTATATATCAGCCAGTATGATGTACATATTGAAATTCAGATTTGTGTATCATTGAATACAAATTAAGATGTTCTTAATCAAGTCAATGACAGTTAATATCATATTAAGTTAAGAAGGTAAATTTTATCTATTTATCCAAACAACATTAAAATACCATAACGTTACTACCAGACATAACATATACATATATATATCTGCACATAATCTCAAGAATACATAATACAATTAGATTCAGGTTATGCAAATTATGGTAATACTGCAAATTCTTATAAGGAATAACAAACTGATTATAATGAAATGACAATAAGCGGTTAATGCTGATATAAAGTAACATTAACAAGAAACTTTGATGACAATCTAATACACATCACTATTGAAGTTATCACTGTCTCATATAACCCTATGTTGGCTAGGCCCCACCATAATTAGAAGATCCTAACTACTGTCCTAAACCTTGCATTATTTGTCACAATTTGACAGTGGGTTGAGTTAGTCCATTAGCGAGATTGGGAAAGAGTTTGGTATTGAGTTTGGTGTTGGTGGAAGGTTTAAGGAGGTACACTATCATCATAATTAATGTTAGAGAGTGTTGTGTGAAGAAGAATGGCCATGAAAGGAGTGACTATCCTAAGTGCTTGAGACTATCACAAAAAGTGAGTCTTGCAGCAGTGAATCTTCCTTTGACCTTTGGGTGTTTGGGAGTGTAAAGACCCATGGTGGTATATGTTGAGTGGTTGAGAGGGTAAAGACCCACATATCAACTATCTACTTTGACATCCTAGGATGGTGTCCACCTACTCTAAAACCTTGTGGGAACTCTCTATTTGATACTAACATATACATAACATGTGCCTCTCATATAACCCTATGTTGGCTAGTCCCCACCATAATTAGAAGATCCTAACTACTAAAAATACTAGATTCTCCCCTAAAAGGTTGTTGAGTCATAGAAGGCCTAGCTCGATAGCCCTATATTCTCTCATATCTAAAATATCCTTGTGTCAATGATGGTCACATGTGACTACCCTATGGCCCCTAGTATTCTCCAGACCTTTGTCCCTAATATTGATACTATTGGGTTTTTCTTTGAAATCCTATAGTAAGTCTAAATTCTCCTTTGAAGGATGGGGAGGCCTATGGACACTTTAGTCACTTGATCAAGGTTACAAACTTCTCTTATGCCTCTTGTGTCCTCCCATGTACCTCCTTTTCCATAAGATACTTTGCCATAGCAACTCTAAAGTCATTTGGATTGGCCATGTGTAGGAAAACTGAAATTTTGGGCTTTCCACCCCTAATGAAATAATTGACAAGTAACTTGTCTTGAATGTAATCTACAAACTACAAGAACTCCAAAAAATAACTCTCATGTTGAGCCACTACGAAACCTCATTATGTAAATTGTGAAACTCATCTATGCATCTCTGTCAAAAATATTTTGAAATAGAACACACTTTGAAGCACTCCAAAATGGTATCCCATGAGAGGGTTTCCAATGTGAGTTGGTGCATTTTATCCTCCCAGTACCACAAGGTGGAAGCAAGTCCTCTCAAAAATTGTATTGCAAATTATGCCTTTAGGTTTCTCACATATAGATGCAACCCAAAGAATAAGTCCAGGCTAAGTAACCAAGACTTAGCCTCAACCCCATTTGTGGATCTTAAAAATGTAGAGGATTGAAGATGAAGCAACTCTCGAATATGATCCTTTGGCTCATGATATGTGCTTGATATAGTCTATACCTCTTGTATTTATGCATGATGAGGCTAGGTAATGTGCATTAATCAATCTTCTATCTCCTCTATACGTATTTCCCAAATTTAAGGTGAACTCCTAATAAGCTCCCAAGATGAAAGTATATCCTCCTCTACTACAAGTGGATCCTCATGAGGTGTCTCTGTTGTGAGTGAAAACCTATCCTGTATCACACCTATCAAATTATATAAGGCTTGTAAGATTTGAGGTCCATACTCGGGCTACTCATCTTGGTGAAAAATCTCAAAGTGATACGACTCTTCTTGTCCCTCATGTGAATGTGCTCCTCTTGAATCACTATGACATGGATGACCCTTCCTTCCATTTCCTACACCCTATTTTCTAACCCACACCTCATAACCTTTACCTCACTTCCTATCATTATTAACTTCCATCTACCTTTCATATCCCCTATCTTAACCTCCTTCACTTTCCTACATCCTATCCTAAACCTTAATCTCATACACATTTACTTTTACTTCACCTACCTAACCCCATTCCATCCTTCACATCCTTTTATCTCCCCCCATTCACTTTCCTACCTTCCAAACCCCTAACATATCCTAACTTACTCTTTCACCATTACATCCTTCATCACTTACCTCCCTATCTTATCCTAACCCATACCTCATAACCTTATACCTCTCAACTTCCATTTTATACCACCTTCCTATCACGGTACACTTATGCTCCCTTCCAAAACACCGACAAAAAATGGAACTCGATCACTACATAGTGGTCTCACGGTCCTACAACATGGAGTTTCTATCACAACCATATATACTAGCATCCATAATTAGGATATATTTTACATAATGGCACTTGATCACGCAGGTTTAGGTCATCCTGCTCCTTAATTAGGATATATTTTAAATATGGAAAGCAGTGTTAATATGTTTTAGGCTTACAATGCTCATAAAAAATATATCCAAACTTTATTTTATACATCTTTGTTATTTAAGATATTGGAGGTTACAAAAGCTATTTCAGTTCTATGTAACTTTTCAAATAAAAAAGGTCAATCTTCGTAACAACTATTATCAAATTGTTCGTTATTTAAAATGGAATGTTTAATTCATACATGATTGTAGGATTGTTCAAGGGTTTAGGTCTTGTAAGAAATTCTTCTTTTAAATCAATCATATCATATTACAGAAACCTCTCACCATCTCTTCTATTGGAAATTAATCTGATAAATCTATAATAAACTTTGAATCTAAATATTTGAATATGTATAACAATGAATTGGTTGATTATAACCTACCTTTGTTCTTTAACCGGATCTTGGTGGCACCCCAATCCAAAACTGTTTCCCTCCTTGTAATGCCCAATTTTTTTATAATGGCAGAGGTCAATGGGACGAAGAGGCACGATTAATGTTTATCAAATGAATTGGTCTTTTTTTTAATTTAAAGTAATGTCCATGGTCGTCGGAATTTTGACGAACGTGGGCACTTTTTAAAAAAAAACACAAATTTCATTGCCAATTCCTTCTCCATCAAAACCAAATATTGAATTATCATCGGAATTCCAACAAATGCGGGTATTTTTTCAAAAAAAAATAAAATTTGGTCACAATATACCTTCTCCATCGGAAACCTCCACCAGAATTTTAGGCCAAATGTATTAGTGCCAGATGTTGATGAAGAAACTCCTAGCTTGAAACACCTATTTTTCTTAGAAGCAGATCTGGAATACTTTTGACAAATTTTTCCAATGTCATTCCTTGTGGATTGTGGTATGTCACCTCCTCCCATAAGATCCAAAGCATCAGTGCATTCATCACTGATTCCTCTAAAAAATATCAGCTTGAGAGAATCGTCATTTAGAGTTCTATGCTTGGACTTTTTGACACTGAATAGAAACCTCTCCAGATAATCTTCAAGAATCTCATCTTCTTTCTGTGTCATTCTAAAAATATCATCCCCATGGCGATCAGTGCCTCTAAAATAATCCTTGAATTTTGTGAGAAACAATCGTTTCATCTCATCCCATGTAGTGATTGTGCTACTCCCTAGACTCATAAACCATCTTAAAGATGATTCTTTCAAAGTGGTAGGGAATATTTTGAGTCTAGGGGTATTTGTAGTATAATCAAAACTCCTACAAAGAACATCAAACTCAAACATGAATGTGTTTGGGTCCTCTGTCACTAATCCATATAATTTAGGGAGGGGAGAAGCTGGAATGTTCTTGAGATTAGCATTATCATGCTGATCAGAGATAGGAAACTCAAATGTTGATGCCAAAGGTGGGGGTGGATTATTCCCACCAAGAGGTGGATTTCCTTGCATTGGGCTTTTGGGAGAATTCACTAAATGAAGTTCTTCTTCTGGAGGTCCAAATAGAAAATGGAGGTTCTTCTTAGGAAATTCAGATTTAGGATGGTTCAAATTTTCTGAGATTTGATAAAGTTTGGAAAAATGATTTACATATGGGGGGTCAATTCCTGCATGATTAGGATGACTAGGGAGGAATCTACCTTGAGCATCTCTTCTTCGCCTATGCATGCAGGTTCATAGAAATTGCTTAACAATTAGGTCTATCAAAAATGACTAAACTGAAAACTAAAAAGATAATAACCATAATAGGTTCTTAGTTTGACACCATCCTCAACAACGATGCCAAAAATATTCAGTCCAAGAATAGGAATAATAACTATAGTTAAAGTCTCAACCCAAAGTTTGGACATTCACTCTGTGAAGTTACTATCTCCATAGTTGGAGTTCATTTGATTGTCAACCCAGGGATATAATACTTGAAATGGGTCTGCACTATATATGCACTAAGTTCCTCTGATAGCTACCCTGCATTACTGCAGCAACTAAAATCTTAAGCAGGAAAACTAAGCAAGAATTAAAACAACTGAATGGATATAGGAAAACTCTGCATTAACATAATTCTTACTCAAGAAATACTAACTAAGTCCAAAGCTTCCAAACAGGAATTACTCTGTTTGGTTTGGCTGCTGGAACAGTCAATGGTTGCAGGAACAGTCAATGCAAGGACGTCTACTACAATGAAAGAAAAAAACTAAATTTAGAAAAGGCATAGGAACACTCACCAAGTGGGCCCCCTTGGATGAGTGCTTCCAACCCTCCTAAATAACTCTAAGTGCTCAGAAAAACATATCTTTATTCATTGTTTCTCAAAAGTCGATACATTATTCAGAATGAAAAGAAACTCAAAGCACTCTGCAACTTTATTTCTAAATCTTGTGGTCTTTTTCCTTCTCTTTTCTTTCTAACCTCAGAAAAGAGACAAGGACACTTATTTAAAAGAAAACAATAACTTCCTACAATTAAGATCACATCGATGAGAAGAGGTGGATAGCATTCATGAAGGAGAACAGTCGGAGTTAAGCCACTAGAAACGTGGATCTAAACCAAACCACAACCAAAACATAGTGAGGTAGTATTACAAGATTGATGCGCACTAGAGTTAGACATAAATGAGTCTTGTGCACCTACTTCTCCTATGTTGTTCCTTACATTCATTATCCTCTTCGCTGATTTGAACCTTTAGTCGCCTCCTTGAATATCTCAAACTGCAATTGGCATGACAAGACAACCTTCTCCACAACATCTCATTTATTAATTCAAAAGAGAGAACATACAAGCATATACATATGTATTTTAATTAATCAAAATATCTATTAATTTCACCCATGATATCGCTTATGACAATCTGTATGGCAACAAGAATAAATCACATGGCTACAGGAATAACTGTCAAAGACAAAACATGATTTAATGGGTTCAGTTAACATCTGAAATGCATATAGTCAAAATTTAATACATAATTACCATCCCATCATATAGATTAAAACATGATAAAAACTTATGAGTTATATGAATAAAAGGAGCTAATATCTCAACTCATCATGCCCCCCACCTTAGTGTCTTGTTGATCCTCTAGAAGGAGGAAAGTCTCTGATTCGGGCACTAACTCTTAAGTCACCAATAGTTCCCTAACATGTCCCTCCTGAAGCCAAATTCCAATAAAACCCCTTCATCTTTTCTAGTCTAGCCCATCTGGCTTCTTCTGTAGCTGCCGCATAGGGTTTGTATGTAATCCTGCATCCCAACAATGGCCACATGAGGATAGGGGGCTGGAATATCAAGGGTAGCCAGTCATTGTTTTTCATCCTACCCAAATGGATGTATTTATGGGGTCTCTATATAGCTGCATGAAAATTTGGTAGTGAATGAGGTTCACCTTGTTTCAAGTCATTTGGCAGATTATTCCAACGTTGAATTAGGTAGTCAATTGCAGTTGCACTTTCATTCTCAATAAAGTGTTCATATGCTTGGAATATTTCTTCTCTCATTGGTAATACCTAACTCCTTACATCTGGCCTCGCTAATAGCTTCTACCAATCATAATAAAGAGCCCTTGGGTCTTTGGCTTCAGTCCTAAGTGGTAATGGACATTCAAATTCAATATTCCTATATGCTTTGGCCTAAGTTCCCATGCTAATTTCATTTTTCACCCATGACTCTGTTTTTAGTTCATGTATCTACTGTGCACACCAGATGGTAAAAGAATATGAGAAATATGAGCTATGTCAATGGATGTGCGATGAATTGATTTTGAATTTGGGAAAGATTAAGGGAGAAAAGAAAGGTACATTCTGGTATGGAAATTTCATTGTTTGTTTAATGCTTTTCTTTCTAAATGAGATATCAGGATCCGATAAGAGGCAATGGGCCTTTGATATACCGATGGGAAAACAAATTAAGGATGCCTTGACGAATTTGGGACCGGACATAGACTCCATTATGTGGGGTTATTTCAAAGCATTCTAGAAAGAAATGAAGAAGAGGGAAATGATTCCTATGCATATAGTTGATAAATACTCTACCGATATATGCTTCATGGTAAAAAAGGATGAAACTTTAATGGAGGCAGTGCAACCTAGAACAATGTGGGTTACTGAAATGCGCTATGAGGTTGATGCACATATCTTGGACCTTTATGCCAAGATACTTATAGATGCCCCGGTTATGAGAAGGAGAAAAATTTTGGAACTGCAAAGCAAAGCAGAAGGAATCATAAGTGTAGATAGGTTTCAACAAGAAGAAAAGGGAAGGACAAATAAAGAAGGTTGGAAAGGTTGTCTAGAAGATGTCCTCTGAGATTAAACAAATCATTGGTCTAGCAAAGACATCTCCTTTGGTAGTAGTACAGGCTTCTCCAGAAGTAGGAACCGGCAAGGGTATAATGAAGAGGATGAAACTGGAGACCTTCATTGCCCCTGTTGCATTTGGTTCTGAGACTGAGGAAGAACCCCCAAAGATTCCTAAGATCTATATGAGAATTCAGAGGAAGAAGCCTAAGGAAGGGAAGCTACAGAAAACCAAAGTCACTCCTCCAGTAGCTCAGAAGAAAATTTTGAACGAGAGGAAGCCTATTGAGAAAAGAAAACCAGTCAAGGAGTCTTCTCCCACCCCCGGTAAGAAGAAGAAATCAGATTTTTATACGGCTCTTGAATCTGGCAAAAGTATTACGGTTATTGGTCCTCTTTCTGTTGCTGAATTAATTGATCAAATTACAAAGGATGGTATTTTGAGTAATATACAACATTATTATGTCGATATGGATGATAAAGAACAAAAGGAGATAGAAGAAGCAGTTTTGTTATACTTAGATATATATAAGAAAGCTTTACTTGAGATTGAAAATCAAATATCGGTAGATTTATATAATAAGTTAGATTCTAGGAGATTATCGGCTATTGGGGAAGATAAACATATAAAGGTTCAGAAATTGTTGATTATTTGTGGTGCTATTACTGGGGATGAGATGCAACAGTGTCTAGATTTTGCTAATAAAATAATTTTTCAGAGTTGACATAGGAATATAAGTATTATGGTGGGTAGGGTGAATGAAATAGTCAAGGAAACCCATGAGGCATGGCTTAAATTATTTGTTGATAAACCAGGTTTCTTTATATCACTAGATACGCCTCCTAAGTTTGACATTCCAGACATCTCAATTGATGCTAAGGGTAAAGGCATATTGGGTGAAGATCCATAGGTTTTGAAATCGAAAATAACTGGAGACATTCCTCTAGTAGTAACACATGTACATGATGTAGAGATAAATAAACTGATAGATAATATTAAGGACAATCCTCCTCCGGTAATTGATGTTGATACAATTAAAATTCATGAGGTAGAAGCAACATAAATAACTACACCAAGTGGTGAAGCCACGAGTGCTGAGGAGAAGGTAAAGGATAAAGTAGAACAGAAGGAAGAGGAGAAAGAATAGGTTGAATAAACTAATGTCAGGGTATTGACACCTTCACTGGCTATTGGCCCCTCATTGTTGGCACTTGACTCATCCAGTCAAGAAGATTTTGGTCATTTTGAGAAAAAGAATATTGAGCAGTTGAGTAGTTTTGAATTAATGTTTGTTGTAGCTTAGAAATTGAAGAAAGAAGGATCAGAGGATAAGCAGGTTATTGAGCAGGCAATTCCAATTTTGTAGCAGCTTGCACCAAAATGCAAGATAGATCAGGTTGTAAGTCCCTCTGGTAAGTTGAAAGGTTTGACTGAGGACTTTGCAAAAGAGTACAAAACTCTTCAACAAGTGTCCAACCGACAATTGGTGGAAAGATATAATGTAGCTAGGAAGGTCACTTGTGATAATATGATCACATCAGACAAAGCTAAGCTGACAGAAGAAATTATAAGGATTGATGAAGCACTTCACCAATCTAGTCGTATATATCGGTCTTGCACTAACACAACCAAAGTAACAACAGAACGGGAAAATAAAGGTGGGGTGGATAAGGACAAGTTGGAACAACTTGTAGTTAGTTTTGATGGTACTGAGTTATTGACCAGCTCTGTTGATGGTCAAATTTTGCTGTTAGAGTCAGAAATTTCAGTCTTGGAGAAGGAAAAGGACAAGTTAATCCGGTGGGCCAGAGAATTAGGAGACTTGGTAAGTCCCAAGCTTAATACTTTGTTACTTCATAAGTGGGAATGTATGGATTAGATGAATATGCCCTCACTGGAAACCCTAATAGAAGAATAATTGCACGCTTACATTCTGAACGGGTTTGTATCAATTTTGGGAAATTTAAAGATTGTCTGGGATACTTGTTTGGCATTTTTGAAGGGTGCTTATCCAGATATTTTCAAGTACATCTAGATTTGGTAATCATAATTTTGGTTTATACAAAACTTCATTCATTTCTTATTCTTTGCCCCGACCTTTGGCATTACTGTCAAAGGGGAAGAGGTTGGATGTGAAAAATATTAAGGGACATAATAATTAATGTATAGCTCAGGGGGAGCAGCCTTCTGAGACCATCTTTGGGAGATCAAATTTTGGCTAGGAACTGGTACAACACTTCAACGATCCATTTTTCACACGAGTGTTGTCATCAATGCCAAAGGGAGAGATTGTTGGCAATTGACACTCATCCGGGTTCTAGGTGTTGGCATTGATGGAAACACACTTGATGAAAGATCCAGTAATCATGGTAACTGACATTCATATCACCGACATTCAGGGAACTGATAGGCATGTAACCGACAAACTTGGAACCGGTATTCTAAGGCCGACATAGGAGATTGATTTGACAAACGTGGAAGCGACAATGATCATATAGTTTTATGTTTATATTTGGTCTAGGCCAACATGTCTCTTATCTTTTGAAATATAATTGTAAGATGACATAAGACATTTATGTTTATGCATGTAAATGGGTATAAAGTCAATCTGATTAGGTCATTTTGGATATATAGAGATGCGATGATTGACAGAATGTCTTGGTTATTTGTCTAGAGGATTGGAGAGCGATCTAAGTTACCGATAAGGGAGGTTATTGTATAAACCGGTACAGACATGCATAAATCGGAATTCATCCAGCATGTCAGATGCACATTCAAAGTTCAGGATTTGTTTGTAATTCAGTATTTTATATTTGTAGTTAGTGAGGCTTCTTTGTGATGAGCAGTGTGCTCTAGGTGCCTTCCTACATGTGCAGGCTCCTCTTGTAATAGATATTGTGGGTCACCAATCCCACCATGGTTTTTCCTCTTTGAGGTTTTCCACGTATAAATATCTATGTTATGGTGTTGATTCTTGTGGTTGCATTGATATTACTTGATGTTACTTTCTTTTATGCATATTGGTTAATAAGTGTATTTGTTAATAATGTTAAAAATAACCGACAAAACACTATTTCACCCCCCCCCACCCTCTCAGTGTTCTCGGATCCCAACTCAAGACAATAAATTACTTTGACTTACATTCTTGTTTAACACAATATATACTTCAATAAAAGACTTTTTTTGTAATTTTTTTTAATTGGTTATTAAACTTAACTTGATTGTAATTATTCTTAACTTTTTTTATTTAAATAATAATTTTTTTGACTTTTCAAAAATACAAACGAGATTTTATATCTATATAATCAATATACTTTTACCAAAATAAAATAAAAAATATATGTTAGACCTTTTTAATTCTCTTTCCTATACTCCTTGTGAAACCCACTGTAATGTAAATATTACAAGTTTGAAATAAACTAGATATACATTGTGTCTCAAAAAATAAAACTTTTTAACCTTATTAATATTCAAATATGGGCTCCATACCCCTTATTTTTAATACCTTTGTTCAATTAGATTCTTTAATCAAGAATTAGAGTTTTCACATCAACTTCAACTCACATTGTGATGTAGTCAAGGTAGGAAAATCCAATGAAGGACAACCCATCCTTGCAGCCTAACACAAACACCATGCAAAATATACCGGTAATCGATAAAACAATGACAGAAATAGCAGAAAGAAGAACCGGTAACATCATAGAATACATAACTGGTAAACAATATGAACAATTCTTATTATAGTCTAAAGAATTACATATGCCACATGTTGGATCGCATTCCAGGATACAAACAATGCTTACAACACAAATATAAGATCCACAGATCATCCACATATCAATTTGGCCTTCGAAAATAGTCTGTCAGTTCTACCCTAATCCAGACCTTAGCCCTTCCAACTTTAGTCCACCGGACCAGAATCTCGTCGGTTCTACATCTTCGCTCGATCTCTAAACTCCATATTCTATCTTCTAACTTTTGTCTTCTCAAATGATTCCCACATTTTCATTTATACCGTCTGCAAATAATAACAACTTAATCAAGTTGGCCCAAAGACCAACCGGTTCATGAAACGTACTAACGGTAACATGATGACTCAAATCACCAAGAACAACTCCAAAGCATGAAATGATGCATAGATCTCTAGAAATACCAGCCAAGACCCAAAACAACATCTGCAACAATCTGCAAGTCACGAAGATCAACCGCAACCTGATCCAACTTCACTCAACACACTACCAGACTAACCAGTAAGAACATATCAACTGGGCCAATACCGAAATCGATAACTCACTGGGATTAAATCCAAATGCCATGAAACTCGAACACAACAAGGACCAAGAACTCAAGAGAATAAACCCAAATCCACAACGCTAAACTCTCAAAGAAGAAGAAATGACATGATCTCCAAGCAATTCCATTGAAAACTGCTCAACTAGTAAGAACTACACCGGTGCTCCTGCATCACATCGCAACCCTTTCCTAAAATAACAAAGATTTTACTTCTTAGTTTTCAACAAAATTACTAGTATAAAGTGGTTTTTGACAAGTCTTTTCAATAAAACCCCTTTCAAATGCCACATTCAATACTACTCATACCAACCCACACATTTGTAATTTTTGGCACCATTAAACATAAAAGTTCAATGCTTAATGTTAATTTGCAATTTAAAATGTCTTTCTAGTATGTTATAAACAATCCTTGCAAAGCCTCTATTACCCTCATATCAACAAATAATTTACATTTAAATTATCAAATCAACACCTCACTATTAATACTTTCAATGTGTATTTTTGTAGTAGATTTATAATAAATTCAATTTACTTTCAACTCGAAAAAATCATAGCCCAACATTTTAGTCAATATAAAGGAGAATAACCTTTGAATAAATTTATATGTCATAATTCGTGCCAAAATTAATAAATTGCAATATCTTCAATGGATTGAAAATAGATTAATATGTGTATAGACTGAGTTGGCCTAGTGGTGGAGAATTTATGCTCTTGAAAGAGTGGTCACAAGTTCAAATCCCACAAGGGGGCAGGGCATGTATACCTTATTGGCTTTAGCCCATTACCGATAATAAAAAAAAAGAGATTAATATTCAAATTTGGGCTCCATACCCCTTATTTTTAATAACATTATTGAAGTAGATTCTTTCATTAAGAATTAGAGTTGTACTATCTACTTAACTCACATGGAAGCCCTTTCCAAAAATTAAAAAGATTTTATTTCTAAGTTTTCAACAAAATTACTAGTATAAAGTGGTTTCTAGCAACTCTTTTCAATAGAACCCCTTTCAAATGCTCCATTCACTACTACTCATATCAACACACACATTCGTAAGTTTTGACACCATTAAATGTAAAAGTTCAATGCTTAATGTTAATTTTCAATTTAAAATGCCTTGCTAGTATGTTATAAACAATCCTTGCAAAGCCTCTATTATCTTCATATCAAGAAATAATTTACATTTAAATTATGAAATCAACGCCTCACTATCAATACTTTCAATGTGTGTTTTTGTAGTAGATTTGTAATAAATTCAATTTACTTTCAACTCTAAAAAATCATAGCCTAACATTGTATTCAATACAAACGAGAATAACCTTTGAATAAATATATGTCACAATTCATGCCAAAATTAATAAACTACAATATCTTCAATGGATTGAAAATAGATTAATATTCAAATATGGGCTCCATACCCATTATTTTTAATACCCTTGTTGAGTTAGGTTCTTTCATTAAAAATTAGAGTTGTAGCATCTACTTCAACTCACATGGCAACCCTTTCCAAAAATAACAAATATTTTATTTCTAAGTTTTCAACAAAATTACTAGTATAAAGTGGTTTCCGGCAACTCTTTTCAATATAACCCCTTTCAAAATTCTCCATTCACTACTACTCATATCAACACACATATTTGTAATTTTTGACACCATTAAATGTAAATGTTCAATGCTTAATGTTAATCTGCAATTTAAAATGCCTTGCTGGTATGTTATAAACAATCCTTGCAAAGACTCTATTATCCTCATATCAACAAATAATTTGCATTTAAATTATGAAATCAACATCTCACTATCACTACTTTCAGTGTGTGTTTTTCTAGTAGATTTGTAATAAATTCAATTTACTTTCAACTCAAAAAAATCATAGCCCAACATTTTAGTCAATACAAAGGAGAATAACCTTTGAATAAATATGTCACAATTCATGCCAAAATTAATAAATTGCAATATCTTTAATGGATTGAAAATAGATTAATATTCAAATATGGGCTCCATACCCCTTACTTTTAATACCTTTGTTGAATTAGATTCTTTCATTAAGAATTAGAGGTGTAGCATCTACTTCAACTCACATGGCAACCCTTTCCACAAATAACAAAGATTTTATTTCTAAGTTTTCAATAAAAGTACCAGTATAAAGTGGTTTTCGACAACTCTTTTCAATAGAACCCCTTTCAAATGCCTCATTCAATACTACTCATACCAACACACATTTGTAATTTTTGACACCATTAAACATAAAATTTTAATGCTTAATGTTAATTTGCAATTTAAAATGCCTTTCTAGTATGTTATAAATAATCCTTGCAAAGCCTCTATTATCCTCATATCAATAAATAATTTACATTTAAATCATGAAATCAACACCTCACTATCAATATTTTTAATGTGTGTTTTTGTATAAGATTTGTAATTAACGTTGGGATTAAGGTGTTGGCATAACTAATGGAGATGATGAGATGAGAATATGACAAGATTATTGGCATAACTGACGATGAGAAGATGACCGATAAAGTTGATAGAGATTGTTGGCTTGATGATGATGATATAGTTGTAATAGGTTGTTTGATGACTTTATTGTTGGCATTTTTGGTGTTTATGTTGTGATTGTCATTAATGGACACACACTTGCATTGAGATCCCCTTTATATGTATGAGTAAAAGCAAAACCGGTATTTGTTCCAACCGGTATGTTGTATTATAGTCTTTAGACTATTGGTGTTTTGCAAAATGTGTTTACCGGTTTGAAGTGGCATGTCGACCCCAAGTGGTTCGTGGATCCCAAGCGGTATGAAGGGTCAAAGCGGCAAAACACATTTTTACCAGTCTTCATTTTTGTCAAACCGGCAATTGGCATTTTGTATGAACCGGTAATACTTTGTGATGAGTTAGCAACCGACATTTTGTGATGAGTTACCATCCACCGATTGTTTGCTGGTGCCGACACATTAACGGTGCTATTTGTGTCATGTTACCAAGTATGCCTAGGTTCATTGAACCTAGGAAATTGTAATGTAATCCTATTGGACCGACATGAAATCAGATTCCTTTTTAAGGACATCATGTCTAGGGTTTTAGGTTGTTGATGTTGTTGCTATCGTTGATATTGTTGCTAGGGTTTAAGGTGGTTGAGGAGTTGGAGAGAATATGAATGTATAGAAGACTGAAGTAATGCTAGAGTGCATTAAGAATGAGCTATCAAGGATCTAACCGAGCAGTCTATGCTATTAGATAGATCAAACACTTGTTGATTACTCACATCTTTGACAAGTCTGTAGCCCTTAATAGGGTAGGCCCAAAAGCCTTTTGTAAATCCTCTAACAAGGTGGTTCACATCTGTGGATCTAAAATCCTCTAGCAAGGTAGTCTTTAATCGGACTTATCTCCTAACAGAGATTGAGATTCCTAACAGGATCTGTTCTGGTAAAGAACATTGTAAGACCTTAACCGGTCTGGTTCCTATTCTACAGATAGTTACTTGTGAGTTCCATCTCACCGTGGTTTTTCCCATTTGGGTTTTTACGTCAAAATCTCATGTGTTATGGTGTTTGTGCTTTTGTGGGTGAATGCATTATTAGCTATTTGGTTTGCATGTTTGTTAACCTGTTTGTCTGTTAAACTGTTTTACCGGTTTACTGTTAGTCTTGCAAAGTGTTTAAGTGCAAAGATTTTTGGCATACTAATTCACCCCCCCTCTTAGTATTCATCAATTGGTATCAGATCCAACCTTTCTATAAGTTTAACCACTTGGAAAGAGATATGGGGGAATACACTTTGAGGGAACTTACCCACCGACTCACTCAGTCTCAGCAAGCCTATGATGATCTTATGGTCAAATACAAGACATCTCAAGCAAAAAGGAGAGAACATGCAGAAAAGCTGATGGAGCTATCTGAAAATAGTTCTTTAGATGAAGTAGACATGGAAGCCCTAATTGCAGAAGTGAATAAGTTGAATGAATCAAAATCCAACCTGAGAAAGGAATTGGAAGGACTGACTATCCGGATGTGTCAAGAGATTGAGAACTGGAGGAAAGTTGAAGATCTGGTCAAAGATAAAGATAATGAGATCTCTAAGCTGAAACAAGAGATCAGTGCCCTAACTGCTCAACTCCATGCAAGAAAAGTGGAAAAGGAAGACATGTAAGGAGAACTGAACATTGCCATCTCTGAGAATGAAAACCTGTTGGAAACCAATGCTGCTATTTCCAAAGAACTCTCTGAGTCAAAGGAAATAATTGCTAAGTTCAACAAGAGTACTGTCAAGCTAGAGCAAAAGCTTGAATTTGCCAAACCAGTCAAGAATACTGATGGACTTGGTTATTCCAGTCATGAGGAAGGTGAGACCTCTGGTACAAATGTTGGAACATCAAATAAACAACCGACATTAAAGGATAAAGGTAAGCAAAAGTTTAAACTTGTTTACTTTAACTGTCTTAAAGAAGGACATACTGCAAATGTGTGTAGGAGTAAGGCTTACAACAATTTTCCTTATTTCCTGAATGATAAGCCTAGATCCTATAGATTCAATGGTAACTGTTATGCATGCAACAAGTATGGGCATAGAGCATCTGAATGCAGGTCAGTTATGAACAACATTGATAGATATCCTTAGAGGACCCAAGGAACTGGTCTTGAACCTTTTGTGAACTGAAGTCACAACCGGTTTAATGCCTTCAATCATCAACAAAGAAGCGGTGGCTATCAAGTGGCAATCGGATGGAGAGAAAACTATATGGTCTGTCATGGTCATGGTCACACTACTGCAACATGCAGAAGAAAGAATGGAAACATGAACAATGGACCTTGGAGAGCACTTGGATTGGTTTGTTATCACTGCAACAAACCGGGTCACATTGCCAGATACTGTAGATCAAGAAATAATATATCTGATGATATATAGGTCACTCCGGAAGGAAACATTGATGTTGACACTGTTCAAGTGGACATGAACAAAATCTGGAAGGAGAAACCAGCGGTGTTACAAGAGGAACCAATTTCTGCACCTAGTGTGGAAATCACGGAACCGACAAACTAAGCTTTAGAAAAGCTTAGGGGGAGCAAACGGTGAAATGTTTTGAACCCCCGGTTTACATCGGTAAAAGACCTTAACCAGTATGTGATACCTATCGTTTGGCAGAAGACCGGAAACGGTAAAAAGGAAAATTAGGATTTACACCCTAATGAAGGAGCATTAATGACAGTAGGTGAGGAATATGATTAAAAGCATTTTTCAAATCATTTCTCACTATCAGTTTTCGAGCGAAGAAAAGTTTTTCAAAGGGCAGAGTGACGAAAAGGCGATTTGTGCAGAGATTTTGAGAAATTGAGAAATCGCGAAGGAGATTCAAATTCAAACTAGAAACGGTCAAGTGGAGAACACAAAGCAGTGATTCAGCAATCGACGGAGTGTGAAGTGAAGGAGAATCGGCAAGCCCTAAATTCACGTGTTTCAAAAGGTATTTCTCGAGTTCTTAAGATTTCTATCATGGCTTCCGCATCTCATACTAGTTCTAGTGCATATGTCGAGTCTGCAAGTTTTATTCAATGGAAGTCCAAGTATAATGCCCTATCACAAGTTCCGGCTGGTGTGATAGTAGAAGAGGGAATTTCTGACTACATAGATTGCAAGATTGAAGACCTAGGGTCTCTAGCTATCCACACCCAGTTAGGTTTATTCTATGGAAAAGATAAGAAGATCAAACCGGAGTTTAATATTTTGAAGAAGAAAAAGCTTCACAATGTTGTTTACTTCCTGGAGGATTTCACAGAGGATCATATAAGGATCATTCTGAGCAGAGTCCATGGTGATAAGATGTACTTGGAGAGAACACATGACATCACGCCGTAGGAAATTCTTGCAGTCACCAGATTCTACAACACAGGGGAAGTGCCAGCCCTGAGGACAGTAAGCAAAACTGAAATGGCCAAGCTCACCAGTTCAATGAGTGACTCACGAGGCATGACAGTCAATTCTATCAAAGATGATCTGGTTAAGTATGCATGTATGGTGATAGGCTACCAGACATTCTCTGCCAGCAGAATTAACTCTATATCTACTGCAGCGGTAAATGCCGCTTACCGGATGATAAAGGAGGATGCATCATTTGATCTGTGCATCGGTATGCAAAGACAACTCTTGTTGAATCTGAAGTCGATCAAACAGGATAATGCACTAAGGTTCAAGTTTGGACAACTACTGGTTGGGTTTTCTTCTATTTCCAAAGCTACTTTCCAGGAGTAGGATGTCTGTTGACCAACCGGTGATCAAGCAAATCAAGGAAAGCATTGAAGCAATTGGAACCAGTTACCCTGATGTTTTGAACAAGTATTTTGATGAGTTCAGAAGGAAAATGAGCCAAATAATGAGGATATCAGGTGACATCGTCAAGAAATATGAAGACGATATCTGCTTCACCATCCAAGTAGATAAATACCTAATGGAGGCTGTTGAGACCAGACATGAAGAAGTGGAGCCAATGGGCTATGAGGTGATGTACGATATGCTGGAAGGGTATGCCTCTACCCTTATTGCCTCACCGCTTGATCTTAAGGCAAAGAGGATTGACACCTATCTAGAGAGGATAGCACCAGTTGAGGAACCACTAGCAAAGAAAGAAAAAGAACCGGCAGTGAAGAAGGCAAAGGCAGTGTCTGCAGCATCAGCACCAGTTACTACTGCAACTCCAAAAGTGACCAAGCAGTCACCAGCCAAGAAGAAACCAGAAGCAGCATTGGCTAAAGTGTTCCAGAGAAAGAGGAAGACAAGGAATACCTCTCCAAACTCAGAAGAAACTGTGTCTGAGGAAAAGCCAAAGAAAACACGTCAAGCAAAGAGGAAGACAAAGAATGAACCGACATCATCTGCACCGGTAAATATAGATATCTCTTCCTATAAATCTTTGACACATTGTCAAAGAACAATAAAGAATATTAGGAGAAAAGTGCTAAATGACTTTGTAGTCACATAAATCTGTCCATTTAATTAAATGAATATTTAATATTTATTTGATTATTTAACCATCAATTAATAATTAATTAAATTAATATATTTAATTAATTCATCTTAACCCTCTTCTCCTATTAATTAAATAAATTATTCAATTTATTTGATTTAATTCACTTAACCAAATTCAGACCATTAATTAAATAAATAAATCATATTTATTTAATTAAATCTTCTCTCACATTTAAATAAATTAATATTTATTTAAAACCCCCAAAATCCCACCTCTCACATTTAAATAAATAAATCATTTATTTAAATCACCTTTATCCTCCACCCACTTGCATTTTCCTACAAATGCAAGTTGCACAATTATTTTAAATAAATCATTTATTTAAATCACCTTTATCCTCCACCCACTTGTATTTTCCTACAAAAGCAAGTTGCACAACTATTTTAAATAAATTATTTATTTAAAATCCTATTTATCCTCACCCACTTGAAACCTTTAATGGTTTCCCTTAAAGTAGTCAAACTTGATGGCTTTAAAGTCTTCAAACTTGATGGCTTCCTTCTATAGTCTTCTTAAGACTTTAATGGTTTTCCTTAAAGTCTTCAAGCCTTTAATGGTTTCCCTCAAAGTCTTCAAGCATTTTAATGCTTTATCTTCATTTTTCTCATTTAAATAAATTAATATTTATTTGAATATTTATCCAAATGCAAATTACACCATTTAATTGAAATAAATGATTTTATTTTAATTGAAAATACCAAAATTTCTCCCACTTACATTTTCCTACAAAATCCACTTGTATGCCTAAACCCCTTCTAGATTCTTCTAAACCCTTCCTAATTAGCCTAATCCATCCCCTAAATATTGTCACATTCCTAAGCAAATTGGAGTCACTTCTCAAAGACTCCAAAGTCTTTGAAAAGCAATTAATGCTTTGTGTGTTCAACAAATTAACCCTCAAAGTCTTGGATAACCTTTGAAAGCTTCCAACCTTCAACCACTAAATGGCTCAAAGTCTTTGATAACCATTGAAGGCTTTCAACCTTCAACCACTTAATCCCCAAAGTCTCCAATAACCATTAATGGTTACCTCAAACCCTCCCACATGGTTAAAACATTTGTTTTGACTCAACCTCTACCCAACCCAAAGGTCTCATCAAGCCTTTAATGCTTTGACCATGATTATCTCTTAAACATTTGCACAAAGGTTTATCCTTGGATTAACTCTTAATCCAGTGGGTAATCTTAATTTAGACTTGACCCTTACCTTCTAGATAACCATGAGGTCTTCTCAGGCCTTTAATGCCTCCAACCTCTTCTCTCAACCCAATCCTATGTTGAAACTTGTCACCATTTTATTGGTGCCAATTGTGCACATGGATCCCCAACTTTCAATCCTAACCCTTGTTAAGATTGCTCAATCTTAACCCTTCATTTCCCTATTTCTTCTATAAATAGAACCCTTCTCCTCAAGCAAAAGGAGAAGCATTTAGAGTATTGTTGTTATACTGGTATTAGCATAGAGCTTTCTCATAGCATCACTATCTACACTTGCATAGCATTTGCTTATCATATTCAACCATCTTGAATCTCCATATGGCATCCATGGCTAGTGCTAAAAGCTGAGAGCTACACTCATTTGGGACTTGGAGAGGAGAGAAACAAGGGAGAAGCATCAAAAGGCATCATGGAAGCATCTTAGGGAGGCTCTTCTCCTTTCTTTTATTTTGTTAAACTTCTTTCATGCTTTTTGAAATCTCTCTTGATATGTTTGGAATGGTTTTTAGTTCTTTGTTTTGTTTTTATGGTTGAAACTAACTTATTAACATTGAACTTTGTTGTTGCCTTGTCCCCATTTCCATGACATCAGACTTAATTGAGTGTTTTGATGACTTTAATGATGATGAAAAGGAAGCGGTTGAAAAGGAAATAATTCAGTATTTATGTGCTAATGACTGGTCACCCTCAGAGATTAAATCTCAGATACCAGATTCTTTATATATGTCATTAGATAATAGATGGCGCATTGCCATAGAAAAGGAATAGGAAATTAGGGAGAAAGTTTTTGCACAGTACTTTCCCGACCTGTCAACTTCTGAATTTTATGATGTTATTGACCAAAATAAAGGACTCTTCTTCACTAGAAAAAGAAGACTCTGGCTGTTAGAAGGTAGAGTTGATGATGTCGAAAAAGATACTCATCACTGTATGACAACTGCTGTCCAAACTCACAAAGTGCGTCTAGCCAAACGACAAGCTAAAGAAGAACCGGTTATATCCAAACCGGACGAAGTATTTGATGATGAAGGAAAGCCGGTAGTTGAACCGATTGACATAATTGATGTCGATGCTCTGGACGTTGAGGATGATACTCTGGAAACACCATCTAAGGAAACAAGACAGGAGCAACAGGCTAAACAAGTTGATAAGCAAGCAGAGGACAGACAGAAAGTGGCAAAGGAAGAGGCTGAGAAGAGGAAAAAGGATGAAGAAGAGAAGCGGAAAAAGGATGAAGAAGAGAAGTGGTAAAAGGAAGAGGCAGAGAAGCGGAAAAAGGATGAAGAAGAGAAAAAGAAGAAGGATGAAGAAGAGAAGCGGAAAAAGGAAGAGGCAGAGAAGCGGAAAAAGGATGAAGAAGAGAAGAAGAAGAAAGATGAAGAGGAGAAGAAGAAGAAAGATGAAGAGGAAAAGAAGAAGAAGAAGGATGAAGAAGAGAAAAAGAAGCAAGAGGATGAAAAGAAGAAGAAGGAAGAGGAAGATAAGGAATAGGAGAAGAAGAAGGAAGCAGAGAGGAAGAAGAAGGAAGAGGAAGATAAGGAACAAGAGAAGAAGAAGGAAGCAGAGAGGAAGAAGAAGGAAGAGGAAGACAAGGAAGAGGAGAAAAGGAAAGAAGCAGAGAAGAAAAAAGAAGAGGAGGATAAGAAAGCGAAGAAGAGGAGAGAAGCAGAGAAAAAGAAAGTGGAAGAGGACAAGGTAGGAGAAGCGGAGAAGAGCACCCAGATGGAGACTCCGAAGGCAACCGAGAGTCAAGCCAAACCAGCTGATCTCTCTAGTCCTATCGATCTCTAGTTTGCAAGTGAAATGGAGCTAATGCAGAGCATCAAGGTAGCTCAAGAGTGCCTTGAAATCATTCGATGGAAGAAGGAGCAGGATGTAATTCAAGTGACTGTGGACATGCTTACCGATTTGATACCTGGTACAAATCTTCCCAATATCGATTCATCAATAGCTAAACTCAAGCCCCTATGCACAGTAGTGGATGATCAGGTGCAGAGGCTTGAAGAGGCAGCAGAGGCTAATGTCAAGAAGGAGCATCAAAAAGCTCTTAATATAGCTCCGATGAAGAAGTTGAATGAGCTCCAGACTGAACTGAAGAAAGAACAAAAGGATATAAGGGATGCTCTAGATGAGGGGAATCTGCTACTTAGCAAGATCTGCCAACCCCATCTATTCTATGATGATGTGCTAGCTTAGAAGCAAAAACTTCAAATGGACTTGTAGTCCTACATAAGCACATTCAAGACTCCTTATGATTCCTTTACAACTTATGGGCAAACCGTTCGTCGATTTCACATCCAGTAGCAAAAATGGAGCAAGAGATCAACACTCAGTGTAGAGATTTTTAGGAACTACAACTAGTTCTACTCCCATGATTGCAAATTCTTCAGAAGTGCTACCTGAACCTGGATGCCTTAACAGTTACACAGGAGATGAGCACAATTGATGCCATGGAAGAACAGGTCTCCCAGATGCAGACAGAGCGAGAAGTAGCCACCTCCCTACTTGAGTCCTGGTCTTTGTCGATGAAACAATTCTTGTAGGACTTTAAATCTGTTTTTGACAAGTATCATTCCTTGTTGTCATAAACTTTTATTATTTTAATATCAAATGAAAACAGGTTTGTTTAGTTGTACTTTGTTATTGTTGGCAAAGGGGGAGAAGAATTCTATTGGGAGAAGTATCTGGTAATCAAATTTTGATTATATGCTCTGAATATCTCAATGTTTATGCTCTATATGCAAAATTGTTATACATTGTACTGTCAAAGGGATAGTGTATATGCTTAGGGGGAGCAATTTTGCAAATGACATGATTTTGTTGTAAAACGCTTAGATGTCAAAATTTTATTTTCCTAAGTGTTGCCATCAATTCCAAAGGGGAGATTGTTGGCATTTTTGATGTTTATGTTGTGATTGTCATTGATGGACACACACTTGCATTGAGATCCCCTTTATATGTATGAGTAAAAGCACAACCGGTATTTGTTCCAACCGGTATGTTATATTATAGTCTTTAGACTATTGGTGTTTTACAAAATGTGTTTACCGGTCTGAAGTGGCATGTCGACCCCAAGCGGTTCATAGATCCCAAGCGGTATGAAGGGTCAAAGCGGCAAAACACATTTTTACCAGTCTTCATTTTTGTCAAACTGGCAACCGGCATTTTGTATGAACCGGTAATACTCTGTGATGAGTTACCAACCAGCATTTTGTGATGAGTTACCATCCACCGATTGTTTGATGGTGCCGACACATTAACGGTGTTGTTTGTGTCGTTTTACCAAGTATGTCCAGGTTCATTGACCTAGGAAATTGTAATGTAATCCTATTGGACTGACATGAAATCAGATTCCTTTTTAAGGACATCATGTCTAGGGTTTTAGGTTGTTGATGTTGTTGCTATCGTTGATATCGTTGCTAGGGTTTAAGGTGGTTGAGGAGTTGGAGAGAATATGAATGTGTAGAAGACTGTAATGCTAGAGTGCATTAAGAACGAGCTTTCAAGGATCTAACCGAGCAGTCTGTGCTATTAGATAGATCAAACACTTGTTGATTACTCACATCTTTGACAAGTCTGTAGCCCTTAACTGGGTAGGCCCAAAAGCCTTTTGTAAATCCTCTAACAAGGTGGTTCACATCTGTGGATCTAAAATCCTCTAGCAAGGTAGTCTTTAATCGGACTTATCTCCTAACAGAGATTGAGATTCCTAACAGGATCTGTTCTGGTAAAGAACATTGTAAGACCTTAACCGGTCTGACCTTAACCGGTTTGGTTCCTATTTTGCAGATAGTTACTTGTGAGTTTCATCTCACCGTGGTTTTTCCCAGTTGGGTTTCCACGTCAAAATCTCATGTGTTATGGTGTTTGTGCTTTTGTGAGTGAATGCATTATTAGCTATTTGGTTTGCATGTTTGTTAACCCATTTGTCTGTTAAACTGTTTTACCAGTTTACTGTTAGTCTTGCAAAGTGTTTAAGTGCAAATATTTTTGGCATACTAATTCACCCCCCCTCTTAATATTCATCATTTTTTTGTATTGTCATTGATGGCAACCATGTTTGTTTAGTCATCTAGGTCATCTAGACCAACCGGAATAGCCTAACTGGTAGTGGAATTAGTTAGACAACAAAACTGCTAAGTTGTCAATCGGTAAATAGGAACTGAGCGATGATCACGAGAGTGGTATAGACGATTGGAGAAGATTTAGGTGTTGTGGTTCAAAATATATGTTCATAACATTGGCATGGGTCTGTGATTGAAATCATATCAAGTTTGGTGAACCGAAAAACACATTTATAATTGTCTATTATGAACTCTGTGAAGAAGAATGAATACTGGTATCAGATCTTTAACGGGTAATGATTTAAGGTTTGGTGGAGGATCTTATCATGATCATAACTTAGAAATGATGTATCATAATCTGTGTGTAATGATAATATGGTATTTGAGTGCGTACAAGGATTAGATTTCTTGGGAATCAATGAATTGCTTAGAAGAATGTAACAAGGATTTGATTGCTTATCAAATCGATGTGCGGTGATCATTCAACAATGGAAATCTTCTAGAAATTTGTTGTAATGATCTATAATGTATTTTGGTGGAGTGTTTCACTGTGCAAAATATAAATTCATTGTATCTTGTTGATGTAATTAGGGTTTGTAGCCGTCCTAACTGAAAAGTGTATTTAGGGCTAGTTCGGAGAAGGGTTTTTGTGTCGGTGGTTTGAGAAGAAGGTATTGCAAACTAGTTTGAAGTATGTGCACGTGTGTAGCAAAGTTGTGTTGAAAATGATATGTACTAGCAAGCAAGGAAGTTTTGTAAGCAAATCATTTGCCTTGTTGTTCCCTAACAGTTACAGCAGTTTGAAATCCCTTAACTGGGTAGACCCTAACAGGTCTAATATTGTAAATCCCTTCACCAGGTGGCTCATTAACTTGATTTTGAAATCCTCTAACAAGGTTACTCTTAACAGGGTAGTGTTGGCATTTGCATGAAGATTTTATTAATGATATGTTATGTTGTCATTGATGTCAATTGAACCTGTAATGATATTGTTGTTATTGTTGATATTGTCTTATAACCGGTAGGAAGAGCTTTGTGAAGGATATTGTAAACCGTATGTGAGTTTATGAGTTAAACCAATAACTAGTGTAAAAGGTTAAACCCTATCTATGTTATGTAATCGGTAAACCCTACCAGTTGTTTTTGCTAAACCCTAACTGATTAAGGTTGTTGAATTGGTTATGTTGGTTTATGATCTGATGTTGAGCGATAATGATGGTGACACGTAAGATTATTGTATGAAGACAAGTTTAATTATTTTGGCACATTTGTTTATTTGTCTAGGGAATGAGCAAAGTGTATTGCATCTAATGCAAAGCGTGTGATGAGTTACTGAGATCGATGAAGTGGTAATTAAGGATCGGATGAAGTTTTCTTGATTGATGTGTAGATATTGTTATGAAATCCAACAATTATACTTATACCAACTTGTTTGTAATATTGATGAGAGGATTAGGTTTTTGTTGTGTTACCGACCTAATTGATTTGTATTTAAGGTCAATGAAGTTGTTTTGTTTAGTATTGGAAAGAGTTGGCTGAAATGAGTTGAGTGTGTGGTTGCCGAACTAGATAATGAGTCTATAGTTTGAGTAAAGGTAGATAGAAGCTTAAATGGATCTGATCAAGCAAATGTACTTCTAATCAGATGGATCAAGAAAACTCCTATTGTTTTCTAACAATTACGACAAAATTGAAATCCCCTAACCGGGTAAGCTCTAACAAGCTTGGTTACTTATTAAATCCTCTAACAAGGTGGTCTATTAGATTGGATTTTCAAATCCTCTACTGAGGTTATTCCTTATAGGGTATTTTCTTCTAACAAGGCATTTGTAGTCAATCCCTTAATCGGTTGATTCCTAACAGGATCAGTTCTTAACAGGACTTTTGTAAAAGCTTTAACAGGCTTGGCTCCTAATAGGGTGAACTTCAAAAGAGTTCAGATATTATCTTGTGAGTCCCATCTCACCGTGGTTTTTACCTATTTGGTTTTTCCACATAAATACTTGTGTCATGTGGTGAATGTTTTTGTGGTTATGATCTTATGGTTGATTTGATTAACTACTTAACTATTTATGATAAGGCATGATAACTAGAAGCATTGAGAAATGAAGTATGTTGACATATGATAAAGCATTTGGATGTTTACAAGTTTGATGTTGTTTACTGTTAAGTCGTTGTAATAGTCAATCGGTATTCTTATGAGTATTGATCTTGACAGTGGTATTTTAGTGATAAGTTTACTTCGTGTGACTGAGTTTGAGTTTGGGAAGTTTGTATCAGTTTTTCTATTTACTGATTGACCCCCCCCCCCTCTCAGTAATCTACCATATACTTATTCTTTCATCATACCATCAATTGGTATCAGAGTTATCCAGGTCCTCTAAGGTCTAAGTCTAACAGTTTGAGGAAAAGATCTACTAGATCATGATGAAGAAGGAAGATCCGAAGTTCAACAAAGAAAACTATAGGATATGGAGTGATAGAATGAAGATTTGCATCAAGAGTTTGGGAAGTCAGTATTGGGATCATGGAGATGCTAAGTATATTGCACCTTTTGGGACTCTGACTGATGATTAGAAGAAAGAACAATAAGAAAATCATCAAGCATTGGAGGCTATTATCAGTTCCCTGTCTGATGCTGAATATGTATATGTTCATGGTCTTGAAACTGTATATTAAGTATGGAAAAAACTTGAAGAGATTTATAGCGGTGATGAACATGTTAAGATTGCTAAAGAGAAGAGTCTAAGAGGAAAGTTTGATGACATGAGGATGTTTGAAGGTGAGAATATCCAACAATATGGTCAAACAATAAAAGAGATAGTTGGTGAAATTAAGAGTGCAAGAGGGAAAGTGGAATATGCCACAATAATCAGTAAGGTACTGAGAACCCTGCTACCGGTCTATGCTATTCAAGTTGCAACTATTCAAGAGATGAAGTCCATTGACAAAACTAAGGTAACTCTTGACTCCATCATTGGCAAGCTTACTGCTTTTCAATTAAATGGTTATGATGGTAGTGTACAGAAATCTGAGTTTGCATTTATAGCTTCTATTTCTAACCCATCTGTGAGAAAAGGTAGAGATACTAGTCATGGTTATGAATCCAGATCCAACAAAGATGTTGATGATGAAGACAGTTTAGTGGAGCTTGAAGCATTGTTGGCAGAATGGTTTCCTAGAGGCACTAGTAAATATAGAGGTAAATTACCTTTAAAATGTTTTGCATGCAACAAGATTGGTCATATAGCAGCTAATTGTCCTAATGGTGAAAATGAACACTGTAGACACCTAAAATTGTCATTCATTAACCTTTTCTACCCATGACACATGTCATTCATCTCTTAATTCCTACACTACATACCCTCTCATTATTTTCTTATTTTCTCTACCTACCCTCAAATTCTAGCCGACCATTTATCTTTTACACCTCTTAATCTTATCCCTTCATTTCTTATAGTGTCTTCTATATAAGGAGATGCTTCCTTCATTATCAACCCTGACTACTCTAGCATTCGAACTTTCATATACGATCAAGCCTACTTGCAACCACATTTCCGTTCTTTGTTGAGCTCTTGTGCACACATAAAATCTGAGAGCAAATATATCAAGCAAGATCAATGGAGATAGGAAGAATGAAGATTCAAACCCTATTGGACATGTGATGGTACAATCTTTGTGATTTTATTTGATTTGCATTGTTTTAGGTAATCTTCATATGTTATGGTGGATCTTTGTTGTTGTTAGGCTAGGGATTTGTGGTTGAATCTATTTAGTCTTTCAATATTGTTGTTTCCATTTTCACCATAAAATTTTTGGCATGCCCAGTGGGACATGGATTTTTGTTAGATCTATATTTTTTTGCAGATTTTTCTAACCCTATATTGCTGTTTTGTAAAACAATTTGGAGAATAACTTTGTGCAGGTAGGGTTTTTGACACAAATTCAAGATCTTGGAGAGATTTGATCCGATCTCATAAACAAATTGGAATTTTTGCATCAAATGTTTTTTGCAGGTTTGGGACTGTATCAAGAGCTCGCAATCCAAAATTCAGATTTTTTGGAGCATATTTGAATTTTTTATGAATTTTCATTAAAAAATTAATTTTGAGAGCAAATGAGTGGATTTTTTGGATTTTCTTATATTTTTGGAAAGATCTCTGATTTATACACAGGCTCTGGTCTTTGTGATATTAATTTTGATGCAAAATATTTCCTCAAAAATTGGATCTTTAAAAATTAGGGTTTCTCATTATTTTGATTAGATATCACAAACGGTTTTGCATTTTGGCATCAAATTGTTTTTGTAGGTCAAGAACATTATTAGAGGTGCTCAGTACAAAAATCATATTTTTTGAAGGATATTTGAAATTTGTATGAATTTTTTATATATTTTCATAAAAAATTAATTTTGAGAGCAAATTAGTGAATTGTTCAGATTTTATTACATTTTTAGAAATCTCTCAGAATTATACACAGGATCTGTTGTTTGTGATTTTAATTTTGATGCAAAATATTTCCTCAAAAATTGGATCTTTGAAAATTAGGGTTTTACATTATTTTGCTCATATCTCACAAACTGTTTGGATTTTTTGCAAAATTTTTCTTATGCAGGTTTGGAAGAGCATCAGGAGTGTCCAGTAAAACTTTCAGTTTTTTGGGATCAATTTGGCATTTTATATGAATTTTTTATGATTTTTCATAAAAAATTAAATTTTGGAGTAAATTAGCAATTTTTTTGGATTTTCTTACATTTCTGGAAATTTATTGAAATTTTACAGGTGGTATTTATTTATGATGAATCAGATCTTTGAATTGGTGAAAAAAAGGCATTGTTGAAGGCCCCTATTTCATAAAGTCTTTTGGATCTAAAATTTACCTAACTTGTGTGCTTGTAGGAGGGGTATTATTGCAAAACTACTAACAAATCTTTGTTGCAGAATTTTGGCAAGAGTTTTTGATCTTCATTGTGCACCTTGTTTTCATAGATTATCAAACACTTCAATTGGTGCACTAAAATTGAACCAGTGTCTTTTGTGTCTTGGGCAATAAGCTCTTTTTGTTTAATCTCTAGAGGGCCTGTCACCCCATGTGGTCATTAGGACTACAAGTGAGGAGAGAATGACCCAAGTGGTAGCGAGGAAAAACCATCCTCTTTCGAACCACTATAAACAACTGTATCCATGGTGAAAGCCATGGGTAACGTGTGCTGATTAGTTCATACTGACACTATGTGATAGGGAGGTAAGTGCTGGGTGGTTGTTAGGTGTTTAGTAAGTTTGATTGGCAAAAGTTCCTTACTGCTTTCAAGGTGTAAACACCTTGATTAGAGTGAAAATAGATCAAAGGCAGTTTAACAACTCACCTAGCTTCACCTCCCTATGTCAAACTCATCTTGGTTGCTCAAGGGCTTCAAATCCATTGTTTTTGTCTTCCTCTCTAGTGCTACAAAACCAACTTATGGAGTCTACCCCACCGGATATGTTAAATGTATGCAAGGACAACTTGTCTCAACTAGACTTGATGGTTTTTAGACTTTACATTCCCCATTTGTGTACCCGTTTTGTCAAAAACCCAATTTTAGGCCTAAATCGGGCTACTAGGAATTAGCCCTCCTTTTGGAGTTTTGTGCTCACCCTGCTCTAGCGATGGACTTCCAAACAAAACAAAGTTGATATTCAGACACCCTTTTGGGATTTCTTGAAGATTTTCCAAGTTTAGGGGTCCCTAAGGCCTTTTCCGTGACTTTCCCAAAAATGGGCATAAAAAGAGGGTTTTGGTAGGGTTTGTTGGCAAAATCAAATTTCAAGCTTGAGACCCTCCATATGACACAAGAACACTTAGTTCTACCTTGCCACTGACTAACTAGGCCACAAACAAGAAGATTTAAACCTCACAGGGTGGAGAACAAGATTTTTACAAAATGCACATAAGGAAAGTGCAACATTTGACAATTTTTCATTCTTGCCTTCTACAAACACAACTTTTGCATGAATACCAATTACAATTTGAAGCATGTGAACATGACCATCATCAGTGACAAGAAGGAATCAAATTAGCCCTGCACAAAAGGCATTAGGCAATTACAAAATAACATGTAGTTCACTGTCAAGTTAATTATGACTGCATTTTGCCCTCTCACTGCCTTTTCACTTTGGACCTGCACTTCACACTATTAGAACTCCTTTCCAAGGTCTGTTTTATGCTCTCTTAACAATGTTCTACCTTTTGATGCTTAGTGTCCTTCATACCTACCATTTTGAAAAGGGAGAATACATATACAACCTCAAAACAAATGCAAAAATCAGTCCTAGATGACTGTAACAGCCTGCTGGGCGTTTACCAGTTTGCCTAAAGAGATCATTGATTGATCTTGACATTCACAATACCCATGGGCAGGGTTTACACCACTCCTTGTTGTTGTTTTCAAACAAACAAAGATTATACAAGGTTTACACACACCAATAAATGGTGGAGAGCAAACAAAAGAAGGAAAAACTACTACCAAATAGTGACTCACTGTTTTGGTTTACAATTCACAAAACTAAAACATGTAACCCTCCTTGTCCTAGCTTAGGAGGCCTCTTTGCTTGCACATATCACTTGGACATCAAGCAGGTCTGTCCACCAAATGAATGCAATTGCTATGGAAGAGCAAAGCATCAAACTTATACAAGACCCTAGCCAAATGGCACACTTGCCTAGGGCTCCATGGCCACAAAACTCCTTGCACCTGCACTCTTGAAACCAAAACATATATTTACATAATTTACAAATTGACCAACTATTTCTTGAGAATCCATGAACATTTTAGGACTTCAAGAAGCCAAGTTGGTCAAGCATCCTTGCCAAATTCCTAAACAAGGCAGTGAAAATGTCAAATCAAACTAATTTTGCTACAAACTCAAAACTTGATCAAATTGAATGCCACCAAAAGAAGAAGTTTAAGAAAACATAGTAGAAACTGAAAATGCAAGAATAGTATGGCCAAGTATAGTAGGTGTACGGACTGCTGTTCACATGAAGTTAGAAACTAGGGAAAAACAAGGTAAAATGAGTGCAAACTTTCAAAATGATTAATAACTTCGATTAATCAACCCTTACAATAGTTCCAACAGGAGAATAAATACCACTCCAGGTTGGTTAGCCTCCTGTATGGACAGGTACATGTCCAAGAACACTAAATTTGACATTTTGATGCCTAAATGACAACTTTTGATGCCTAGAAGGTGTAGGGTTGACCTCAAAGCCTACAAAACACCTAAGAACACTTCTCACACCTACAAACCAAATACAAAACATGTCTAGACATTTTCAAAATAAAAACACATAAAAAACTCACTTTTTACAACATTTTGCCAGACAACTCCAAAACTGGCAATTTTGTGCAAAAGATGAAAACAGGAAACCAAAACCACACAATGAGTTCAAAACTCATCCAAACAACTTAAAACAATAGAAAAACAACTTAATCAACCTTTCCAACTCAAAGCTAATAAAAATCAAACTTACTCTCAAACCTGTGTTGAAAATGAGGCCTAGGTGCCCTACACCATACTCCCCCGGTGACAAAGAAGTCATGTGACTCCTTTGGGCAGAAAAGAGAGAGGAATACTAGCCTTGTGGAAGTCACTTTCAGGTATCCAAGTGGCTTTTGAGGCTGGTTGATCTTTCAATTGACCAAATGTTCAAAGTAGTCATGCTTTCTAGTCTTCTTGATGATTCTGGAATCGAGTACCTATTCAGGAATGGGAGAAGAAGAAGAGGGGAGAGGTAGATCAAAAAGGGAATTTGAAATGTCTAAAACTCTTTGATTCTCTGCTAGAGGCTACCCCTTGAAAGGTATCAAATCTACAACATTAAAGATAGGAGACAAAGAAACATCAGCAGGTAAATCAATTTTATAAGCATTTGGACCATACTTAGCCAAAATCCTGCAAGGTCCAATTCTTCTCATTTGTAACTTGGTAGGAACTCCCTTTTGCAATCTAGACTTGTTGAGATGTACCATCACAAAATCTCCAACTGTGAATTGGACATCCCTCTTTGAAGCATCCACCCTTGCCTTGACTCTTGCTGTGGTGTCCTGCAAAGACTGCTTAACCTGTTCATGTATCTCTTTCAAAGATTGAGCCATATCTTCTGCTGTCCCACTAACATGTTGCAAGTTAGTCACATCATGTAACTCAAAAACACCTCTTGGATGCATACCATAAACAACCTGAAATGGACTCTTACCAGTGGATTTGTTTACACTGTCATTATAGGTAAACTCTGCTTGTGGGATGAGCTGATCCCAGCTTTGTCCATACTCCTTGGTGAGACATCTGAGGAGATTACCCAATGTTCTATTCACCACCTCTATTTGGCCATCTGTCTGTGGATGGTAAGCTGAGCCAAAAGATAAGTTAGTACCCAATTTCTTCCACAATGTCTTCCAAAAATGACCCAAAAACTTAACATCTCTATCTGATACAATGCTAGATGGCAAACCATGTATTCTGACAACTTCTTTAAAGAAAAGAAAAGCAATATGACTAGCATCATTAGTAGTTTTGCAAGGTATAAAGTGAGCCATTTTACTAAATTTGTCAACAACCACAAAGATACTGTCATGCCCTATTTTTGTCCTTGGTAAACCTACAACAAAATCCATACTGATGCACTCCCATGGCCTAGAAGGGATGGGAAGTGGCTGATATAAACCAGCATTAGTGCTATGACCTTTGGCCTTTTGACATACCATGCACTGTTCAACATACCTCCGAACATCTCTTTGCATCTTAGGCCAGTAATAAAAGCATTGAACCAACTCCAAGGTCTTATTGAGACCAAAATGGCCACTCAAACACCCATTGTGTTTCTCTTGAATGAGATTTTCTCTCATGGAACCTTTAGGAACACATAGCTATCCTCCCCTGAATAACAAACCATTCTACAATGTATAGTCAACATACTCACTATGAAAATGATTCTCAAAAGCAAGACAAACTTTATAAGCAGGAGCAAAATCATCATCATTAGGATATAAATCTTGAAAGCAATCAATCCCAATACTCTTTACTTGGATCTCCTGAATAGTTAACAATCTCCTACTTAAAGCATCAACTACTTTGTTACATTGGCCTTTCTTGTGCTTAAGAGTAAATGTATATGCTTGTAGGTACTCTACCCATTTCACATGTCTATGGTTGAGTTTATTCTGAGAATTCAAGAAACTGACTGCCTGGTTGTCTATATACACAACAAATTCTTTAGGAAGCAAATAATGCCTCCACTTCCTGAGTGCTTGGACCAATGCATATAACTCTAAATCATAAGATGAATAATTTTTCTTTGCATCATTCATTTTTTCACTAAAGAAAGCAACTGGTCTATTATCTTGACTCAAGATTGCACCTACTGCAAGATGACTGGCATCACATTCTATTGTAAAGAGTTTATCAAAACTAGGAAGGATTAGCACTAGCTGTGTAGCAACTCTAGTTTTGAGTAACTCAAACCCCTTATTGGCTGCTTCGGTCCATTGAAACTTGACTTTATGACCACCTTTTATTGTATCTAACATGGGTGCACAAATTTTGCTGAAACCCCTAATAAACTTCCTGTAAAACTGGGCTAGACCATGAAAACTCCTAACTTCATTGGCTGATTGTGGGGTTGGCCAACTTGTTATGGCTACAAATTTAGATTGATCCATCTTAAGATCTCCATTGGACACAACAAAACTAAGATAGACTAGCTCTTGCTGCATAAAATCACATTTTTCAAGATTTATGGTTAACTGCTCATCAGACAATCTTTGCAAAACAATAGCAAAGTGTTTCAAATGCTCCTCTTTAGTCTTACTAAAAATGAGTATATCATCTAAGTAGACTACCACAAACTTACTGAGAAAATATTGCAATACTTCATTCATTAACCTCATAAAGGTACTGGGAGCATTAGAGAGTCCAAAAGGATAACCAGCCATTCATAAAGACCCTCATTTATTTTGAAAGCAGTTTTCCACTCATCACCCTCTTTTATTCTTATCTGATGGTAACCACTTTTTAAGTCTATTTTGGAGAAATACCTCGCACCCCCTAAACAATCCATCAAATCTTCTATCCTGGGAATAGGGAATTTGTATCTTATTGTGATCTTGTTGATAGCTCTGGAGTCTGTACAGAGTCTCCATGTGCCTGCTTTCTTGGGTGTTAACACAGTGGGTACTGCACAAGGACTTATACTCTTTCTTATTAATCCTTGATCCAATAACTCTTCAATCTATCGAGCTACCTCTTTGTTCTGCTCAGGAGTCATCTTGTATGCTGCTTTGTTTGGCAAAGAAGCTCCTGGTATAAAGTCAATTTGATGACTAATGGCTCTAGGAGGAGGTAATGTTGCTGGTTGTCCATCACTGATGATGCCCTTAAAGTTATCAAGAAGTTGCTGCACTTCTTGTGAGATCTCAACTTGTTTTTCTTTCTTATTCTGCTTAGGTTTCACTGCAAGTGCATAACCAATCCCATCTCCCTCTTTCATGGTTTGGATGAACTCTTTGTCATTGACTAATAACACTTTAGGTGCTTGTGGTTTGTTGTTCTCTATCTCTTCACTAAGGGACTGAATTTTGTAGACAATGCCATTCTTTTGAAAGGAATATGTTTTTTTTTTACCATCATGGTGTGCCCTTCTGTCAAATTGCCAAGGTCTACCCAATAGTAGATGGGAAGCATCCATGGGAAGGATGTCACATAGTATCCTATCCTTGTATTCACCTATATTGAAGTCTACCCATGCTTGTTCATTCACTAGGACATGTTGCCCCTTGTTTAACCAGGTTACCTTGTAGGGTTCAATTTGCTAACTGCCTCCTCTAAGATAATATTATCTGTGGAGCTTGAATCAATAACCACCTTACATACCTTGCCCAAGATTTTGCACTTTATCCTGAACAATGTTCTTCTCTGAGACACTTCACACTTATGAGGTTCTTGCATCAATACTCTCCTCATCATTAGACTTTCACCATCTTCAGGTGCTAGGTGCATTGCTGGAGTTCTTGTACTACTCCCTTCCTCCTGCACATAGTTCACTTTTTTTTCACCTCCATGGGAAGGACTAGGGATTTTAGGACACCTATAAGCAAGATGACCCAATTTCTGATAGTTGTAGCATTTCATTGTGGAGAAATAAGACCCTCTACTTGGGCCACTAGACCTACCCCTTCCTGGGTTGCTTGATCCCCTTCCCCTATAATTAGGTTTGCTCTGAGAATCCCCGCTTTTCTCTATAAGCTTAGATTCCCCCTCGGACCTTTGGTCTATGTGTCTTCCTCCAAAACTGCCTCGATGGCCTCGACCATCTCTGCCTCTTCCTCTACCTCTATTATGCTGCTCTTGCTTCTTCCTACTCCTTTCCTCTACCTTGAGTGCAATTTGATAGCACTTTTGGACTATTGTAGGGCACAAAAAACTTAACTCTTCTTGTATGTTCCATCTCAAACCATTGAGATACCTAGCAACCTTGACATTCTCATCCTCTTGGATCTTTGACCTAAGGCATAGCTTCTGAAACTCCTCGGTGTAGGTACTGACATCTAACTCTTTTTGCCTAAGGTTTTGCCTTCTCCTATGGAGCTGTATTTCATAGTCCCCTAGAATGTAAGCCTCTCTGATCTTGGACAACATTCCCTTCCAATTTGCTATGGGCCTTTTGCCCTCTTTCTCATGTTCATCTTGAATGAACTTCCACCATGGTAAGGCAGCTTCTCTCAACCTAGACTTAGCCACCTTCACTTTCTGGGCCTCTGTCACACCATCACACTCAAAATGGTTCTCAAGCCCCTCAATCCACTCCATGATCACTTATGGGTCCATTTTACCACTGAATAGTGGGACTCCTTCTAGTGTTCTCCCACTCATAGCCTTTAAGGCTTTCAAAAAGGGTTCATTCTCTATCACAGGGTCTGATATAGGGGTCTCATCCTCTATAGCTAATAGCTTACCCTTACCTTCTGTTCCCTCTATCTTATTGTTGGCTTCATCTGCCTTCACTTCTACTTCACCCAACTTCTGTTCTAAGAGGTCTAGCTTCACTCTGAGTAACCTATTTTCTTCTTCCTGGTCTTCCACTTTCTTTGCTAGTTATGTATTTGTCACCATGGTTGCCAAATTGCTACTTCTTCCCAAGTGTAGCTGGGCTCTGATACCACTATGATAGGGAGGTAAGTGTTGGGTGGTTGTTAGGTGTTTAGTAAGTTTGCTTGGAAAAAGTTCCTTACTGTTTTTAAGGTGTAAACACCTTGATCAGAGTGAAAATAGATCAATGGCAGTTTAGCAACTCACCTTGCTTCACCTCCCTATGTCAAACTCATCTTGGTTGCTCAAGGGCTTCAAATCCATTGTTTTTGTCTTCCTCTCTAGTGCTACAAAACCAACTTATGGATTCTACCCCACCAGATATGTTAAATGTATGCAAGGACAACTTGTCTCAACTAGACTTGATGGTTTTTAGACTTTACATTCCCCATTTGTGTACCCGTTTTGTCAAAAACCCAATTTTAGGCCTAAATCGGGCTAATAGGAATTAGCACTCCTTTTGGGGTTTTGTGCTCACCCTGCTCCAACGATGGACTTCCAAACAAAACAAAGTTGATATTCGGACTCTCTTTTGGGATTTCTTGAAGATTTTCCAAGTTTAGGGGTCCCTAGGGCCTTCTCCATGACTGTCCCAAAAATGGGCATAAAAAGAGGGTTTTGGTAGGGTTTGTTGGCAAAATCAAATTTCAAGCTTGAGACCCTCCATATGACACAAGAACACTTAGTTCTACCTTGCCACTGACTAACTAGGCCACAAACAAGAAGATTTAAACCTCACAGGGTGGAGAACAAGATTTTTACAAAATGCACATAAGGAAAGTGCAACATTTGACAACTTTTCATTCTTGCCTTCTACAAACACAACTTTTGCATGAATACCAATTACAATTTGAAGCATGTGAACATGACCATCATCAATGAAAAGAAGGAATCAAATTAGCCTTGTACAAAAGGCATTAGGCAATTACAAAATAACAAGTAGTTCACTGTCAAGTTAATTATGACTGCATTTTGCCCTCTCACTGCCTTTTCACTTTGGACCTGCACTTCACACTATTAGAACTCCTTTCCAAGGTCTATTTTATGCTCTCTTAACAATGTTCTGCCTTTTGATTCTTAGTGTCCTTCATACCTGCCATTTTGAAAAGGGAGATTACATATACAACCTCAAAACAAATGCAAAAATCAGTCCTAGATGACTGTAATAGCCTGCTAGGCGTTTACCAGTTTGCCTAAAGAGATCATTGATTGATATTGGCATTCACAATACCCATGGGCAGGGTTTACACCACTCCTTGTTCTTGTTTTCAAAAAAACAAAGATTATACAAGGTTTACACACACCAATAAATGGTGGAGAGCAAACAAAAGAAGGAAAAACTACTACCAAACAGTGACTCACTGTTTTGGTTTACAATTCACAAAACTAAAACATGTAACCCTCCTTGTCCTGGCTTAGGAGGCCTCTTTGCTTGCACATATCACTTGGACATCAAGCAGGTCTGTCCACCAAATGAATGCAATTGCTATGGAAGAGCAAAGCATCAAAACTTATACAAGACCCTAGCCAAATGGCACACTTGCCTAGGGCTCCATGGCCACAAAACTCCTTGCACCTGCACTCTTGAAACCAAAACATATATTTACATAATTTACAAATTGACCAACTGGTTCTTGAGAAGCCATGAACATTTTAGGACTTCAAGAAGCCAAGTTGGTCAAGCATCCTTGCCAAATTCCTAGACAAGGCGGTGAAACTGTCAAATCAAACTAATTTTGCTACAAACTCAAAACTTGATCAAATTGAATGCCACAAAAGGGAGAAGTTTAAGAAAACATAGTAGAAACTGAAAATGCAAGAACAATACGGCCAAGTACAGTAGGTGTACGAACTGTTGTTCACATGAAGTTAGAAACTAGGGAAAAACAAGGTAAAATGAGTGCAAACTTTCAAAATGATTAATAAATCTGATTGATCAACCCTTACAGTAGTTCCAATAGGAGAATAAATACCACTCCAGGTTGGTTAGCCTCCTGTATGGATAGGTACATGTCCAAGAACACTAAATTTGACATTTTGATGCCTAAATGACAACTTTTGATGCCTAAATGACAACTTTTGATGCCTAGAAGGTGAGGGTTGACCTCAAAGCCTAAAAAACACCTAAGAACACTTCTCACACCTACAAACCAAACACAAAACATGTCTAGACATTTTCAAAACAAAAACACATTAAAAACTCACTTTTTACAACATTTTGCCAGGCAACTCCAAAACTGGCAATTTTGAGCAAAAGATGAAAACAGGAAACCAAAACCACACAATTAGTTCAAAACTCATCCAAACAACTTAAAACAACACAAAAACAACTTAGTCAACCTTTCCAACTCAAAGCTAATAAAAATCAAACTTACTCTCAAACCTATGTTGAAAATGAGGCCTAGGTGCTCCTGCACCACTATGTCTCCCCATAAACCCGTTTGATCAAATTTATTTGATCAGTTGTAGGGTGTAACCCCTACCAGCTGAGAGACTTATGTATTTACAGAGCTAAAAGTTCCACATTTATGGCCACATGAGTGGATTCCCTTACTAGCACCTTTTTGTTTTAGAAAGCCAAAATCCTTCTAGTTGTTGGGTCGGGACGTCGGACCTCTAGAGCGACCCACACACATACGATTCTTAGTAGAGATACAAACTTCGCCACAGGGAGTTTTCATGGGGACTAATGCTTGGCTACCCTAGAGAAGTGAGTTCCGAAGGTGGAGCCAGTGGGGTCAAGCATCTAAGTATTCACTATGAATAGCGTAGCCTCGGGGGAAACCCCATGTGGGATCAACAACTATTGTCCTGGCCAGCCATAGGAATTGTGCTTGTCTTCTTTTGAACATTCAAACATTCAAGATCAAACATAAAAACATTGTGTATTTTGTGTCTTCAAGTGTATGCCAAACATTTTTACATCAAACAACACACTTTCTTTTAAGTCATTTTGAGTCTAAACACTTGCAAACATTTAGTCCTCATCAACATTGCGTCATCTTGTCACGAAAAACAGTAAAAAAATTCAGATTTGGTCACAACAAACAACTTCACAAATTGGAAAAATTTACAGTCCAATAAACAAGAGCAATCAGTTTCAGAATTCTTGAGCTTCAAGTTATTTCTCTAGATTTTCATCTAGCATTCAACCTACTTTTGGGTCTCACAAAGTCCATCATTGCTTTACACCTTGCATTACATTTACATTTTTCTAAACTTAGTCAAAAGGTCACTTGCTTGTCCTCATCTTTCTTTGTCAACACACTACATACAACAACATTTTGCTAAGTGGTCCCTCATCAAGGTCTATCACCTTTGGGTCTCATTTGGTCTTACTTAGAGTCAAGTTCAACTTACCTCATCAAGAGAAACTATCATCTCTTTGGAAGCCACACCTACTCTACTACATACATACTTGGTCTTGCACTTTGGGCATTGCAAGTACACCTTAGATTCATTTACATTCCATCCAACTCTTGGTCCTCCATACTCTTTCCATTTTCATCTAGTCTCAAACATCTTGGTCAATACCTAGTTCATGGTTGAAACCCGTTCCCAAAAATCTAGGAGAGAAGCTAAAGAGGCTCAAGAGTCCGCAAACATGAGTGCCTATGAGTATGACAATGATGTCTTTTTCAATTCCGATCATACTACATTACTTGACATGGATACCTATAGAAACATTCCAAATGTTGAGAACATGGACACTATAAACAACAATGATACACACAATGACAATATGGACAACATTTCCGTACATTTAGCAGAAGTGGAAGACTCCATTATGGATCCCTATTTTATTCGATTGGTTGAGGAGATAATGAGGACAGATAGACAATATTTCTTACAAGTGATGGCACAAAGTGGAGTCAAGATCCCTCATGATTTTGACATGTCTCAAATAATGGAAAATCGACCTTTGCAACAACTTCACCTCAACATGGATCAAAGGAGGCCTAATAGTGGAGGTACTAGAGGACCACATCTTGTGCCTAAATCACCATCATCTTTGTTTCAAAAACCTGAGATCCCACATACACATGGTCAAGCATATGATAGTCACCTTCACAGACCATTATGGAAGTCTTATGCAGAAAAATATACTCAATCACATGCCAATGCTAAGGACCAACCACCAAAGCAATTGGATATCGAAAGGCATGTTAAAAATTTGGACACAAGGAAACCCCGTGTCAAATTTGGGGGAAACACATTAGAACAAACTCATGACATGCCTGTAGAGTATGGTATACATGGACAAAACAAATATTCCATTCCTCATCATGACTCTATACCAAGTGGTCCTTATACGCAACATCACTATAGACCTCCTCCATATGAACATGTGTATGATCAATACCATCCATATATACAACATGCTCCTCCTCCACCCAATGGTTTAGGCATGGGGTATGGTCCAAGAAGTCGGTCTCCACCTAAGAACAATTTGGAACAGCAAACTAAGGACTTACAAAAGAAAATGGAGGACATAAATACACCAAAGCCAGCTTACACAATGAGAGACATATGTCCCTATCCATTTGACAAAAGCATTCCAATGCCTCATTTTCCTACACATTTCATGACACCTAAGTTTGATAAGTACAGAGGAAAAGGGGATCCTAAGGCACATATAAGACAATTTTTCACAGCTTGCATTGAGGTAGCAACAAAAGAGACATATTTGATGAGATTATTTCCACAAAGCTTAGGTGATCAAGCTATGGAATGGTTCTCTCAACTCCCACCTAGAATTTAGTCATGGGGTGACTTAGCAGAGGAATTTATCCAACATTTCTCATACAACATAGAGACAAACATATCAATCACTACTTTGTGCAACAACAAACAAAAGGATGGAGAATCTTTTTCATCATTTTTACAAAGATGGAGGAATCTAGCCACCAGATGCTCTTGTGAAATTCCACAAAAACAAATGGTAGAGATGTTCACCCAAAATGTTAACAAAGACATTGGGTATGACTTAAGAAAAGCTTGTTTGTCCACCTTCAAGGACGTCATTGAAAAAGGCTTAGCAATAGAGAAGGTCGTAATTGAGCAAGGCATCATCAAAATATTCAAAGAAAACAAAGAGGACTTTAAAGGAAAAGACAAGCCAAGATTTTGGAATAAAAACAAGAACACAGTCAATAATGGTGTTGTTGATGCCAATACAGTATGACCCAGAATGATTTTTTCGGGATCAAGCTCTACAAACATTCAAGTGAATACTCAAACAACTTCCAAATCATGAAGGAAGTACACCCCATTGGGAGAACCACTTGAGTCAACTTTCAAGAAGCTAGTAGCAAAGAAGATAATCATAATTCCAGATTTGCCTCCATATGAGCCAAAGGTCAAACCAACTTGGAGGAATGATGATGAATATTGTGAATTTCATAAAAGCAAGGGACATAAAATAGGAAATTGTCATCGACTAAAGAACATCATACAAGATCTCATTGATAGAGGTGACATTGAGATTGAAGGACACTCATCCAATCAAGAACATGAATTGTTTAAAGAACCATTCCCAAAACATGACAAGGGAAAAGCTAAAGCCACAGATGAGTAGACCAACTATACAAGAGCATCCTATAACTATGATTCAACTATCAATCACATTTCAATGGATAATTATGTCTTTACCATTATCATCAAGGACAAAACGCCTATGAATTCTACCCAAAGACCCAAGATTGTCTTAAAAGGAATTGGATCTTCTTCCGAACCAACCTCTGTATGTAATGTCACAAATCATCAAGGTAAATTCATCTTGCAAGGTGCTCCAACTAAAAACATCGCTTCCTCATCAACCAAACCTGAGTATGACCTTGTAGAACAGTTAGGGAAGACACCCACACTTATCTCCATCCTCGAGCTCTTACGCATATCCTTCACACATAAAGCCATTCTTGACAAAACTTTGAGAGACACTTCCATCCCCACTAATCTGAATGTGGACCAGTTTAAAGCCATGGTGGGATACCTTTCCGTTCTACATTCCCTTACATTCACTGAAGCTAACGATGTCTCTATGAGCCAACCACATAATACGCCTTTACACATTGAAGCCTTCCTACACAAACATTGAATAAAACGAGTCCTGATAAATGGAGGAGCTGGTCTTAATATATGTACTTTGATCACAATAATACAATTGGGATATTCAGACAAAGTTGTGAATGCTATGAACAAAATTACTATCAAGGCATATGATGATGAAGAGTGCTCATCCAAGGGCACAATCACCTTACCTCTCAAATTTGGGCCAGTTACAAAAGACGTGGTTTTTCAAGTCCTAGACCTCGATCTCACATACAACATATTGCTAGGACGTCCATAGATTCATGAGATGAGCACAATCCCATCTACATATCATCTATGTATCAAGTTTCCACATAATGGAGTTGAAGTGACCGTCAAAGCTGATCCAAATCCATTCATATATTGCAACAATCTGCAACCTAGATCAGCAATAACAATTCCAGCCAATCGCGAAGCTGTTCTATCATCAACATATGTTGATCCAGAATCCTTGAAACCTTCTACTTCCAAACAAATAGAGCTCAAAGAAAAGTTCAAGATTAAAGACCTGGGATGTGGTGAGTATATCTTTCATGTTGATCAACTCCCACTATCTCCTAAGGTATTCAGTTGACATGAACAATCTATAAACAATTTGAAAGGAATTTTGTGTGAACCACCTAGTATTGTGGCTACTAAGTTTGAATGCAAATCTCCTCTAGTGGTGCAAGCATCTCTTGATATCAATAGTCCTAAGAGTGGTTCCAATAAAGAATCTATTGAGTGTATCACCAACCCTCTTGAGAACTCACATAGCCTTACCATTTCATCCACTCATTCCATTTCCACTCCTCTCCTAGGCTTGGATCAACAAGAATCACAAAAGCCCTTACTTAACGGGGGTCAAAAATCAAGCTTTGAAAAGAAAAATCTAAAAGTCAAAAATAAAGAAAATTCCTTTAGTCCAAATCAAAATAAAAAGCTATTGGACTCTAAAAAAATCAAATTCAAGGATAAAAATACTATGAAGAAAAAAGAGCAAGAGATGATCTCCCCTAATATCAAAATAACTGGGGGCAAAAGTTCTAAAATTTTAAGTAAAAAAGAACACTTGTTGATCCTTAGTCTCCATCATGCTATCCTACTTTCACAATCACGAGGTAAAGCCTCACACATTTGAGGTGGGTGACTTAGTTCTCAAGGAAAATCCTAAAAATTAGTACGACAGAGAGAAGAAGGGCAAATTCGAACCAAATTAGCTTGGTCCTTACATCATTACAACAGCCTATGGATCCGGTGGATATCGGATCTTAAATCTAGATGGTGAACCTTTGGAGGATCCTATCAACAACATGCACCTTTGCATGTTTTACACATAGCTCTTCAGAGTATCATAATTCAAAAAATTAAAAAAAAAAAAAAAAATTTCAAAAATACAAAAAAAAAAAAACTCAACAAAATACAAAAAAAAATCATAAAAATAAAAAATCGTTACTTGGTGAAAACCTGGAAAATAGGCGCCTTGTGACACAAAAAAAAATTGGAAAAGAGAAATAAATCCGTCCAACGGTGAAAACCACTTTGGTGGTGCCCTGGGCAAGTACCATGGTGAAAACTGGGTCACCAACATCAGGTGTAGAGATATTGCTCCTCCCTCCTTTAGGATTCACTTTCATCCTTTCACTTTGCACACACTCACAACCTATTAATTCATAACTAACTTACCCATTCCCATCATGGCTTGTTATTGATCTACCCATGATTGGTTAACCATTCATAATAACATTCCTTTTCACCCCTTTCCATCCATAATAAATTAGATCCTATCTGTGGCTAAGGCAAATCCTACATCTAGTGATGGGTGTGTAACTAAGAACATCACACGTTTTGAGGAGTACAATTTCTTCCAGTTTTCTTCAGTCTATCCATGCACAACCTGCAATAAAGAAACACTTACATCACCAATCCGCAATAAAGTTTCATCTTCTCCGCAATAAAGTATCAGTTTCATGGATTTAGTCAATTTTAGATGAGACATAGTAGCAACAATGGGCTTCAACAAATCAAATCCTTCAACAGACTCAGACAACATTATGGTTCAGTGCTATCTATCCTTTTGTGAACGAAAACATTGTGACCACAATCAAATAAGACTTATACAAGTGACAAGAGACACTAAACTTGAGGACTACAGTGGATGTTGGTGTCGAGTCTTGGTTTTCTTTTGATTTTATCTTTTTGGTGACATGTCTTTTAGCTTTTCCGGGATGTCTTTGACTAGAGATTTTATCTCTAGGATGTCTTTGACTAGAAAGGCGAGGATGGGATATCGTCACCTATTTTTCTTTTTGCTATCTATGGATTGTCTCTTAGTAATGCTATGACTTTTCCAAGGATATGAGGACACTGTGAGTCTAGTATGAACTGGGGCATTCCTTATTTGCGACTGTCTGCTCTCCATGGAAATAGGTACATGTCTGGGTCAAACATATACTTGGATTATCATAACCTATTTGCCATAATAAAGCTCAATGATGATAACGCACAATAAGCTCTTTCACTTTCATATCTTCTATTTTCCATCCCCCTTTCTTGATTTACCTCCATCATTCTTGAGTCTATGTAGCTTGCTATCACATGACTGAGTATAATGACATGCCAAAAATATTTTCATTTCATGTAGTTTGCACCTGCATTACCATATATTAGTATTTCATACATATAAATCTCATAATTACACCATATCATGCACACAAAACATGTTAGCACCATTTACATTTTCATCATGTAAATAGTTATTTGCATCATCATATTCATTTGTATTTCATAAAAGAACAAAAAATATTGCATTCCATCATGTACATATTTGCATCCATATCATAAGCATCATATAGACACATGCATCACATAGAAACATATAGAAGCATCGCATAGGTACACATGCATATAGACGCCGCAAGGATGAATATATATATATCTCAAAATCATAAGTGTCATAATACAATGATGTCAAAATGCATATGGCTACAAAATCACCTGAAGGTGTCTACATCATCATAAAAAAATGGTACAAAATTGATAAATAGGGAGCCCTCTAAGGCTATGATAAACTCCCTCCCTTGGAGCTGCCTGGCCTCGACGGAGTCTGAGCCCTGCAAGGACCCACCCTAGGATCATCTCTCCTGCCCCCTCTAAATAGTGGTGGTGGAGGACCCATAACCCCACCACAGGACGCCTGTCTCCTGTCTCTCCCTCCAGTAGTCATCGTAGTTCGTGATGGTCTCTGGAAGCTCCTAGCCCGCTGATCTAGTGGTGCCACTTCATAATACAGGTCTCTCCAGTAGGCTATCTCCTCCCCTTCTTGCAAAACATAGGCACATACATCCCTTATGTCATTTGCTGCCTGCCTCCTTGTCCTCAGTGTTGTCTCGGCCTTTGTATAGCACTGAATAGCCCGGTCCCTCTCCCGCTTAGTGTCCCTTAGCTGTCTCCCTCTCCAGATCTTGGATCCTATCTGCCTATCCTTGGCAGATCTCCCTCAAGGATAGTATCTCATCCTCCTCCTCTCTCCCCTCACCTTGTCCCAAGCCACATGTCCAGCCCTCATCTCCAGTCCTGGATCCTAAAATAGTCATCTCAGTGCATCCCTGTCTTCGTCTCGATCATAAGGAACTAACTCCTCATCGATCGGTATCCTCAATATCCTATATACATCCTCTAAGGTGACTGTCATCTCACCCATCGACAAATGAAACGTGCATGTCTTTGATTGCCATCTCTCAGCTAAAGCAGTCAGCAACCCCATGTTCGCCTGAAACTTAGGCACATACAAAATATGTCGCAAGGCCATGACCTCAACCGCTGCTCTATCCTCGAATGTCAGCTCTAGTCGTAAACTCTGAGTCGAAGAGAATCTCTTCTGTGACTCCATCATAGGTAGGTCCTCCCGCAGTCAAGCCAATCAGCTGTGTCAATCCTAGTGGTACTCCATGTTCATCACAAAGTGTTTCTTCCTATCCTAGTGGTACTCCCTGTTCATCACAAAGTACTACTTTCTATCCTAGTAGCATTTCCTATTCATCACAAAGTGCTGCTCTTTTTAGTACTCCCTGTTCATCACAAAGTACTACTTTTTTATCCTAGTAGTATTCCCTGTTCATCACAAAGTGCTTCTTTGATCCTATCTTTTAGGGCACCTACTTGAGTGTATCCTCTTGAGTAGCTTATCCAATTGACAACGTATGTTCTATCATAGAATTGTCAATTCCAACCTAATCCAATTGGCAAAGTATGTTCTATCACAGAATTGTCAATCTTTTTAGTATTCCTTGTTCATCACAAAGTGCCTTGTTCTATCCTATCCTAGGGCCTCTACTTGAGTGTATCCTCTTGAGTAGTTTTCTGATTGGCAACGTATGTTCTATCACAGAATTGTGAATCCTAGCCCTATCTGCTATCCTAGTCTTCCCTAGAGGACCTGCTTGAGTGTATCCTCTCAGTAGTTTATCCAATCAACAACATATGTTTATCACAGAACTGTCGATTTGGCCTTGAAGACATAAACGTGCATTCATGACACAAACGCTCTTGCATACTTCTCAGACACGCCTTGCACCAAGATAGACGCGCCTTATTGTTTTTCCTCCCGCTTGACATTTTTCTAGACATACCTAATGCGCATTTATTACCCTACCTAGCATGCATTTATGACAACAATTAATGTGGCAAAGTACAAGGAGGTTTTGTGGTACTTATTGGCTCTCCTGCATCTGCTGGTCTCTGAAATCGACGAACACGGTTGAATCTGTGCACCAATGCCATCGCTACTGACTGCTCTCTGCTCTCTCTACACTCTGATCTCTTAGATGTGTGGATGACAATGAGGATTTTTTCCCTCGTAGTCTCTCTTATAGACTACCCTAGCCCTCATTTCTCAAGTCAGTCTTCTTTATCCTGTGACTCTGTCACTCTATCCTATCTTGTCAATCCTTTCTAGCCTTTCTTTCTTATCGAGAGATTGTCTGTGATCTTTCCAGACATTTTCATCCAATCTCTCGAGGGGGCATATCATTCCCATCTTGGGGCAACTTTATATCAGTTCATCTTATCTTCTTTGAAACAACACGGCAAGCGACATTGTCTCAAAGAGGGGAAAAATGTAGACACCTAAAATTGTCATGTCTAATTAAATAAATATTTTTATTTATTTAATTATTTTATCCTAATTCTTCTATTAATTAAATAAATCTTTATTTATTTAAGTAATTCATTTATCCTCTTCTAGCCTTATTTCTCATTTAAATAAATACATTTATTTATTTAAATTATCCTTTTCTAAATTAAATAAATACTTGTATTTATTTAATTCATCCCACTTCTTCTATTAATTAAATGAACCTTTATTTATTTAATTAATTCATTAGCCTTTTCTACCCATGACACATGTCATTCATCTCTTAATTCCTACACTACATACCCTCTCATTATTTTCTTATTTTCTCTACCTACCCTCTAATCCTAGCCGACCATTTATCTTTTACACCTCGCAATCTCATCCCTTCATTTCTTATAGTGTCTTCTATATAAGGAGATGCTTCCTTCATTATCAACCCCGACTACTCTAGCATTCAAACTTTCATATGCGATCAAGCCTACTTGCAACCACATTTCCATTCTTTGTTGAGCTTTTGTGCACACAAAAAATCTGAGAGAAAATATATCAAGCAAGATCAATGGAGATAGGAAGAATGGAGATCCAAACCCTATTGGACATGTGATGGTATAATCTTTTTGATTTCATTTGATTTACATTGTCTTAGGTAAGCTTCATATGTTATGGTAGATCTTTGTTGTTGTTAGGCTAGGGTTTTGTGGTTGAATTCATTTAGCCTTTCAATATTGTTGTTATCCACTTTCACCATAAACAAACACAAGAGAGATAAATTCAAGAAGTATAAGGGTAAAGGCAAGAGAGATTGTCTTATTGCTATTGATAGTGGTATCACTGATGATGATGCTAGTGAAGATATTGTGTTTGTAGCTATTAAGGAAGAGATATCAGACCAAAAGGCATTAGTATCCAGGATGGATAACTTTGATAATTGGATCATTGATAGTGGTTGTTCACATCATATGACTGGTGATCAGAGCATATTTCTTTCCTTGAAAGAATTTGATAGCGACCTTGTTAGATTTGGCAATGAATCACCCTGCATGGTTAAAGGTAAGGGAGTTATTTCTCTTAATGGGAAGACCAGTGCAAATGATGTCTACTGGGTTGAAGCACTAAATCACAATATTTTGAGTGTGGCACAACTCAATGACAAAGGATACCCACTGGATTTTTAAAATGGTATGTGCAAAATATTTGACAACAAGGGTGAATTGATTGCAACTGGGAAGCAAACTAAAGGTAACCTGTTTCACCATAATTCTAAAGTTAGCAACTATTTTATTGCAAAAATAGATGATTGTTGGCTTTGGCATAGGAGATTTTGTCATATAAACTTTGATAAAATTCTTAAAGTGATTAAGTCCAAGACAGTGAGACGTTTGTCTTAATTAGACAAACCGGTTAATGCTCTTTGCAAAGAATGTCATTTAGGAAAGATGACTTCTTCAACTTTCAAAAGAAAATCCTTTTTAGCGGAGCACTTGTTAGATTTGGTTCATACAAATCTTTGTGGACCAATAAGAACAAAAAGAATTCAAGGTGATAGATATTTCATCATTCTCACTGATGATTGCTCAAGGATGATGTGGGTCACATTCTTGAAAAATAAGAGTGGAGCTTTTGGTAAGTTCAAGGCATTCAAGACCTTAGCTAAGAATGAAAGCGGAAAGAAGATAAACTTTCTGAAGATAGATCAAGGCGATGAATTTACTTATGAGGAATTCACTAGGTACTATGAAGAGAATGGTATCAAATGACAACTTTTTGCACCAAGGACACCACAACATAATGGTATCATAGAAAGGAAAAACCGATCAATTGTTAACGCTGCTAGGAGAATGTTGATACAAGGAGGTGTAGTGAAAACCTTTTGGAGAGAAGTTGTTAGCACAACTGTCTACACAATGAACCAGGTTCTGGTAAAGAGAGGTAAGGAAAAGACTCCTTATGAATATTGGTATGGAAGATCACCTGATGTTAGCTATTTTAAGATATTTGGAAGCAAATGTTTTATTAAGAGAGGTGATTACATTAGCAAATTTGAGGCTAAGAGTGACGAAGGCATATTTCTTGGCTATTCCACCAAGAGTAGGGCCTATAAATGTTTTAACAACTGGACACAGAGAATTGTTGAGAGTGCTGATGTTTGAGTTGATCAATTTCCTAAAGTCTCAGAAGGAACCAGTTCAGAGAAAAAGGATGAAGATCCTTGCATTTTATTTTTGGAACCAAAAACTGTGAAATCTGAAATCGGCAAAGCAAATTTTGATGCACTTGTCTAACCAGAATAGATAAATTCAGAAGAAGATGAACCCGAAGATAATGATCATGTTATTCCTAGATATGTGAGACCGAATCACAATCCTGAGCAAATTATTGGAGATAAGGATGCTGGAGTACTAACCAGAAGAAGAATCAGAGAGAATTCTCACATGATCTCCACCATTGAATCGAGAACTGCTAAGGAAGCATTTGGTGATGATCATTGGGTTAAAGCTATGGAGGAGGAATTGGATCAAATTGAGAAGAACAACACCTGGACCCTAGTACCTCAACTGGTAAATAAAAATGTTATAGGTACTACATGGGTATACAAGAACAAGTTGAATGAAGATGGTGTTGTAGTTCGCAACAAGACAAGATTAGTCTGCAAGGGTTATGCGAAAGAAGAAGGAGAAGATTATGGCGAAACTTTTGCACCAGTAGAAAAACTGGAAGGTGTCTGAACTTTACTTGCATTTGCAGCCCATACAAAGTTCAAGGTATATCAGATGAATGTTAAGTCTGCATTTTTGAATGAGATATTGGAAGAAGAGGTATACATAGAGCAACCAAATGATTATGCTTTGATTGATGAGAAAGACATGGTGTGCAGATTGCATAAGGATTTATTTGGATTAAAGCAAGCACCTAGAGCATGGTATGAAAGGCTTTACAAACATCTAATGAAGATAGGCTTTCTGAGAACCAATAATGATGGTACACATATATCTAAAGTCTGAAGGAGATGAAATACTGGTCAGTGAAGTATTTGTTGATGACATTATATTTGGAGGTAAGGGTATCATGAGCAACAATTTTGCAGATGAAATGAAAAATGAGTTTGAAATGTCTTTCGTAGGGGAAATAAAAAATTTCATAGGCTTCCAGATACAGCAAGTGAAGAATCATATTTTCATTACACAGTCTAAGTATGTGAAAGAGGTTTTAAAGACATTTGGCATGAGTGACTGTAAACTAGTTGGGACACCAATGGTTACAGGTTGTAAGTTGTCCAAGGAAGATGAATCTAAGTCTATTGATGAGAAGGAATACAGGTCAATGATTGGCAAATTGCTCTATGTTGTTCACAGTAGACCAGACATAGCCCATGCGGTTGGCATAGTTGCTAGATTCCAGAAGAATCCTAAGGAAACACACCTGATAGCAACCAAGACAATTTTTAGATACCTGAAAGGTATTGTTGACTATGGATTATGGTATCTGTATGGAGGAAACTTTGATTTAAAGGAATACACAAATTTTGATTGGGTAGGAAATCTTGATGACCGGAAAAACACAACCGATGGAGCATTTTTTCTTGAAGGAAGGCTTGTTTCATGGAGTAATAAAAAGCAGAGTTGTACTTCACAATTGTTGATGAAATAGCATCGATCAGATGAAGAAATCCTTGCCAAGAAATATATATATATATACACGTATATATATATATATATATATATATATATTAAAAGTTGATAACTATATGTTATCATGTAGTACCCTACTAGTTTGAACTCATTAGACTCATATTTTATTATTGGTTGTTTTTCAGTAGATACATTACCATGATATGTTATTTAGATTTTTATGACATTATGCTTTATCTGGAGATGAGATGTATAATTTATTTGCAGTATTTCAGTACTTGTTATTTATGGCATTTTATGGATTATTGCTATGAACTAACATTTTATATTACCTATGCAATGTGAAATTATATGTTGTGTGTTTGCAAGTGTATTGGATGCAAGGAGATGATTTTCCTTCACTCATTTCGGTGAGATAGGGAACGTCGTGATTCTCCTTCATCGGTGTGTATGTCGTGTTTTCTCTATTGTATATATATGCATGTGTGGTTCGGTGATGCAGGATATTGCAGGTACAAGTACCGGGTAGGTACGAGGTATCATCTCCACCTAGCTTCACAGGTCTGAGCGTGCCTTATATTTTTCGATGAAAGTGGAGGAGATAGTAGTTGACCCTATTTTTACTTAGTTACACTTGTATGAGTGTCATCAGTTGGTCGTCTTGTCAGTTAGTTCGGTCTTCGTATTTTGTCATTTTATCTTTTATGGGTAATTGCTTGAGATTTGTTTAATTTGAGTGTTTTAGTGGATTTAATTAATTAATTAATTAAGTTTATGAAATTATCTCATTATTGTATTGTTTATGCATTGAGATTATAAATTTAGTTAATTAAAGAAATGATTAAGTTGCAAGCTACATGGTATTTGAAATATATTTTTATTTAAATAAATTAGATTAATTATATTTATTGTTTTCTTGAATTTTAAATAAATAAATGATTAAATAAATAAATGAATAAATAAATGAATAAAAGGATTAATTAGAATTAAAATATTGTTTTAATTCTTTATTTAGAAATTAATTAATGTGCATGAGAAAAGAAAAGAAAGAATAATGTTTTTTAATTATTGCATGTGATAAATTTAGAAAATAAAATAAAAATTACTATTATTCTAAATTTAGGTTTTTTGTGAAAAAGCTATTGAACCTGAAATTTTAGTTTAAATAGGGGTTAGGTTTTTATTTTAGTTACACAAGAACAGGTCAAGAGATTTAGGTGAAGAAATTTATTGGAAGTTTATTGAAAGGATTAGGGCTCTTCTACAGATTTCTTCCAGGAAAACTATACCAGGTTGGATGATTTCTTAGTTGTGTGTTTTATTAAAAATATTTCTATTTTTCTTTGCTTGATATGTATGTAAAATAATTGTCAAATCCAAAACCCTCTTCTCGTGAATTCAAGTTTTGTTTTAAAATCCATGCCTGATGTGTATTTCTAATTTATGGGAAGTATGTAATTTTGAGAAAATTAAGAGAAATTATTATAGAAAATTTGTCAGATTTTAGGATGCATGGAAATTCGCAAGATTTGTGAGAAAGGGTATTTACCTGAGAAATGGTTTTAATTACCTTAAGAAAATAAATTTAATTACACATTAAATTTATTTGGGTTAATTAAATTTAATATATATATATATATATATATATATATATATATATATATATATATGAAGAAGGATTAAATTTTGTGAAAATGGAATTATTGGAAAAATATTGTTTTTTTTATTATTACTATTAAAATTTTATTAAAATGAAATTATTGAAAAAGTATTGTTTTGTTAAAAAAATATATAAAAAAATCAATTAAAAAAAACACTACCTACGGTAGCATCCATTACCGGCAGTAGTACACAGTACTACCGACGGTAGCAGTGCTACCGGCGGTAGCAGCTACCTACGATAGTAGTGCTACCGGACGGTAGTACTAGCTACCGGCGGTAGCTTAGGCTACCGTGATTAGGGCCTTTACAAATTTTTAAAGTGGTTTTAATTTTTTTAAAATTAATTTCTAAACCCTGTGCATACTGCGGTATGACTGTTTCCGGTTTTGTACCCAGGGGTTAGATTGTTAGAGTATTCGGGTATTTACTTGATTAATTAAACATTCTTTGTTTAATTATTTAAGTTCCCTTTATCTCTTTTACATTTAAGCTAACTTTAGGTGCATATAATTAATTATTTTAATTAATTATTATGTGCAAACCTAGGTTTTCCCTTTTTAGGGTTTCTTGACCTATTAAAGGTTGAGTTCTTTCTTTTCATTGTAAGAATCACATTACATATTTTTCTAGTGAATTGGAGCTCTCTGTTTTGGAGAATATTTTTTCCTGTGTTTTTCTTGTTCTTCAGATTTTGCTTCATTGCTTCTCCTTGTAATAGGTTATTCGGCTTGCAGAAGATCTTCAGGCTACTATGGGGTTGTATTTCTCAACTCCTATCTTGGCTTTTTCAGGGGGGGTTTGGTTTTTTGGCTCTATCTTGGGCATACGGAGTCCTTTTTTTGAGAACGAATAGGCGTCGGAAAGCTGGTTCCGAGGCCGACCTCATGGTGTTGGTAATTTTTTCCAATTTTTTTGTTTGACTATGTTTTTTTTATAGTCAAAGTGAGGTCTCTTTTTTGCACTCTGGGAGACGTAGAATGAGCATCCGACCTCCGTTTTTTGAAAACTTTATATTTTCGGAAAGCATGTTCTATGTACTTTCCAGAAATATGAGTTTTTTTTTTCCATATTCTACTCCATGCATATTTTATTCAATTTTTTTCTTTTCAGCACTCTGGTGGATATCGTGGTTGTTTCAGGTCCTGGGATCTCTTTTCTGAGTAGGGTGTCTCTGTTTTGATTCTCGTTTCTATTTCCAGTCTTCTTATCATTGTAGCTTGTAATTATGCAAATGCACTGAGATAAAGTGCCATCATGCATTGTTTACTTGGAATCTTGCATATCTTGTGTCTCATTGTACATGCACTGTTGATCAAGTGCCATGAGGGGGTTGATGTTTGCCTTTGTTTGCCATCTTCCTTTGTCAAGTGAGTGTTCCTTCCACGACATTTGCCTCATGATGATGTGTCTCAGCACCTTTGATGTTCTTGGTTCTTCGTCATGCAGTTGTTTTTGGCTGTCCTTTTCAGTGTTCCTGTCCCTCTCCCACTTCCGCATTATGGGGAGGTTTATCCTGTTGGTTCTAATGCTTCCGTGGTTCGATTGATCAGCTCTTCAGGCTTTGGTTTCTCATGCCATCTGTATCTTCGATTTCAGTTGTTTTGCCTTGTTTGCCTCCTGATTCGAGTAGTGTTATTTGAGGGCACTCATGTAGATTATGTAGTACCCCTACCGTAATCGATTTCTAACCTCGGTTTAATCTTGATTAGTTAATCGTAATATTATGTTATAGTCAGATGTTGATTTTACGCATAGCTATTGATGTGGTTTTCTCACTAGTTATGTGCAAGTTATTCAGTGTTCCTATTTCGTGATATTGATATCGGTCTAACGCTTTCATTAAATTTTATATATGTATGCATGTATGATCTTTGGTTACAGGAAATTTTAGGTACGACGCCGCGTGAATGCGAGGTTCGGCTTCACCTGGATGTGCAGGTTTGAGTGTACCTCTTTTATCCTTAGGGTTGGATTAGGTGGTCGTAGGACCCTAGTTGACCTTAGTCGTGCTCCAGTGAGCATCGCCAGTCGTCGTCGGTAATCCCTTTTTGTTTGGGTTTGCGAGTCGTCTGTCTGGTTGACCTTCTCGGTTTGCGTGCTTGGTGTGTTTGGTTAAATTGATTATTTAGTCCTTAGTAATTATTTTGATTAATTATGCATTTGTGCATTAGAGATTTATGGATTAAGTTAATTGAGAATTCGTTATGCGATTTTCGTTGTTATTGGATTTCTCGTTTCTAATTGGGAGTAAATTCGATTGAATGACTGATTTTGATTATTAAATGCATTGTATTTATGTTGTTGAAAAAGAAAAGTCTTGTATTTTATTTCAATAGATTCTATTGCATTCTGTTGGCGTTTATAATCTGAAAGGTTAAATTTGATTAAATGAAAGAAATCAATTTTTGGTTTGGAAAGCAAGTTAAATTGTTGTGATAAGTTAGAAAGGATGAATTTGTGAATTATTTGTAAATAAAGATTTTTATTCCAAAAATAGAAATTTTTTTTGGGTCAACTCTTCCATATAACCCAAATTTGGGGAAAAATGGAAGGATGGACATTTTTGGAAGTTTTGGATTGGAGATGGAAAATGGGAGGCTTTGGCAGCTGAGACTGGGATTCTTCAGCCGATCTTGCTAGGAACGCGAGATCAGGTAGGATCCAACTCTCATTTCTAGTTTTTGTTTAAAATGAAAATGAGGGTTTTGTCTTGGTTTTAAATTCTCCATCGAATGCCATGTTTATGAATCGATTTGGTAAATTACCAGCTTGGCTGGAAGTGATTTTGAGGTGCTGTTAACTCCTCTTTGTTTTTGGGCGTTTGAAACCCTTGGGTATTGTAAAGAATGAGAAAACCCAACATGAAATCGTGATATCAATCTCAATTTGTTTAAACCGAATGTATAGTAAATCAAAATTTCATTATAAATCTTTGTGATGGGCGTTTGGGTTTATTGAAATCGAACTGTGCATTTTATATAGCAAATTTATTAAATAGACCAAGCTGTGTTTTATTTTGCTTAGCGCTGTGTTAAACGCGCCATCACCGAACTGGGCATTTTAACTTATTTCGGACTGGGCGTAATTTGTTTGTTGTTTAAGCCGCGGGTTGGGGTTTGGAGGCGGGGAGCGGAGCTCCACCCGCTCCCCCTCCCCTCTCCCCCGCGCGTTCCTCCCCCTTCTCCCCCGCTCCCGTCCGTGGTGGTCTGCGTCCAACGCCGCCTGCGGCTCACGGCGGTGGCCGCAGGGGCCGCGGTGGCCGCAGGGCGCCGTGGGCCTGCGGGCACCACCGTGAGCGCCGCCGCGTGCTTCCCCTGCGGCTAGGGTTAGGGCACGGCCCTTCCCAGCTCGCTTCGCCCTAACCTTTTTAAAAATGCGTTTATTTGTTAAATGAAATCATAGTTGTTGATTCATGGTTTATTTTTAATGTATTTTTTTTTATCATTTAAAAAAAAAGGGAAGGAAAGAAAATGCATAGGATATTAGTATCTTTTTAATGTAAGTTATCTTAATGTTAAGTTTTAGTTAGTTTCTTAAATTAGGAATATGGTGGCATTAATCTTGGAAAATGATATTTGGATATTGATTAGTGCTATAACGGAGTTTATAGGTGAATTAGCTATTCAATTTCATTTCATGATTTTTGCTCTCTTCCTGATTAAGTTCTGAAACTGTGAACTTTTGCAATTGAATATTGTTGTTTATATTCTGATTGATCTGGGATTAGTGAATCTAGATCTCACCCTCTAGCTGATTAGAGCATTCGGCTAATTGAGAAGTAGTGAAGTATTTATCGTTGGGTGTTTGAATTGAAACGATGTGCTTTTGGAAATGATTAGATTATTTAGATTCTCTTTTTATATTTTTATTTCCGTAATCCGTATATTGCATCTGGAATTGAAATTATGAATCTGTAGAGTTTGATCTTAGACCAGTATGTTAATGACGTTTAGGATTGGAGATTAAATATCTTATTTTAGTCGATTAATGGTTGTCTGAATTTTATTAATATGAATTGGTTAAAACTCATTATGGCTTATTTTGCCTGTTCAATGCTTGAAACTTAGGAGTTAGAAAACCAAGAACCACTTAACCCTTGATGAGTTAGATAACTGTAATTTGATTTAGATCTTGTAGAAAACTTGATCGTTTTTAAAGTTTAAATCAATTTGAGAAGATATTGCCTTTCTGATTATTGCCTTGCGAGTTTTATTGTTGTATTCGCTTTTAATTATGAAATGGCAAGAGTGCTTGTTTGTTAGGTCCCTGTCGTATGAAATGATTTGGGGTGCTTGTTTCAGTCCTCGATTCTGAGTTGACTGTTGTATTGTGATGCTGTCATAGATGGTCATATCCTCTATGTGTGAGTCGAATGATGATTGTGGTTGACCGTTGTTGGTCGGGTCTCTAGTTAGAGTACCGTCAGTAAGTGTTCACCTTTGAGTCGTGTTTGACCAGATGATTGTTCTCCTTCTTGAACTCCGTTCGTCTGACCATGTCTATTCCTTGGTTTTGAGTTCGTCCGAGTATAGTCTAGTGTCGTATGGGAAAGTGGCTTTCGATTGGGGGCCGCGCCCAAAGTGGCTGCTGGGTAACCCATCGAAAGTGAGTCTAATAAGTGATAACCTAAGTAGATTAGAAAATAATTTATAAATAAGAGAATGTGCCTCACACATGGGACGAGTGCTAGCATAGACTCGACATGCTGTGAGAAGGCCTGAAATGGCAAACCACCTTCCTTGTCTTCACGAGAGGATGTGTGGGTCCACATGAGGCTTGGATGGGCCGGAAGTTCGGATTAGGTTGCCAGGGTTACCAGTGTATGGGCCGGGACCTATGAAGACTTGCCATGGTATCCATACCAGGTTGTGTGATGACACTTGTCCCTACGTTCGCTAGTGTGTTGTCGTTTTGTCCTGTTTTGAGTACCTTTGTGAGTTGTCCTTTGTCGCTGCCCTTGTGAGTGTTGGTTTCATGTTAGACCTTGGGTGGTGATGGCTCAGTTTTATGGATGCTCTTCTGGACCTTTGTTTTAGCTTTGATTATGTTCAGCTGGATCCTGTTCTTTTTAAGGATCGTTTATGTATTAATTGACCGATGCGGTCGTCTGTATATTGTTATGTATCGCCTTGATGGCTGGATTGTATGGTGTAACCTCTTGTACTCTTAACTTTATTATTTATCAGAGGGGGTCTTGCAGTTGAGCAGACCCGGAGATGTAGCCCTTTAGGGGTGAACTCCGAGATCATTATGGTGTTATGTGATGCATTCTCTTATGTCTCTTTATTCAGCTTTATCATGTATGATTAATTTATGTTGAATGGTTAAGTGGATAGTTGGAATTAACTTTAAATGCTTATATTCAATTCTATCTTGAATGCCATGTTGTTCGAATGCATAATTGGTTGGGATGTGATTTATCGTAAATGTATGTGTGTAATCGTCCTTTAAATGCATTAAGTTGGAATATGGAAAGAATGTAACTTAGAGTAATGAATTATACTCAGTTGTTGTTAAGGAATTTAAATATGCTTGGAAAGATCTCTTGTGTTATGATGAAATCCTAATGTATTAGATTGTTAGATGTATGGTTTGTAATTTGAAATGAAAAGCTTGAATGAAGATTTTGAATGGATCTCAATGGATGAATCTTTGCTGTGATTATATTTCTGTCCTTCGAAAGAAACTATCCTGATTATGAATTATCTCGTTATTAAGATATTCAGCGTAATGGATTAATTGTGTGAGTTAAATGAATTGTGAAATTTAAGTAATCTCGTTGGGAAACTCTCTAGGTGTTAGTTGAAGTCTTCCGCTATGCAATCTGAATCTTTGGTATCTTGTTGCATCTTATGTGTTGTAACTTAAAAAAAAAAAAAAATTTGCACTCTATTCTTGTAATTTTGGCTTTTCCCTTCGGGGTTTCCTGGCGGGGCATTACAGATTACAGTCTTCTCTACCTGGTCATGTTCTAGTTCAGTGGATGTTCTTCAGATCAGCAGTTATTCTTCGACAGAGTTTGCATGTTCTTCATGCTTCAGTGATGTTCTTTTATCTCTTTTTGGAGAGGAGTTTTTTCCCACTGGGTTTTCTCCTTTGTCTCCATTTCATAGAGATTTCATTGTATTTGGGTACCTGATCAGGCCTTGTTGCTGGGACCCATCTTTATTGCTTTCAGTAGCTATTCTAGGTTTTAGCTTCTCCCTAAGTCTAGCTTAAGGGGGGGTGTAAGAGTATTCGGGTATTTACTTGATTAATTAAACATTCTTTGTTTAATTATTTAAGTTCCCTTTATCTCTTTTACACTTAAGCTAACTTTAGGTGCATATAATTAATTATTTTAATTAATTATTATGTGCAAACCTAGGTTTTCCCTTTTTAGGGTTTCTTGACCTATTAAAGGTTGAGTTCTTTCTTTTCATTGTAAGAATCACATTACATATTTTTCTAGTGAATTGGAGCTCTTTGTTTTGGAGAATATTTTTTCCTGTGTTTTTCTTGTTCTTCAGATTTTGCTTCATTGCTTCTCCTTGTAACAGGTTATTCGGCTTGCAGAAGATCTTCAGGCTACTGTGGGGTTGTATTTCTCAACTCCTATATAGATAAATTAAATTTATTATGTGTTTTATTATATATGTATATAAATGAATATAGGTATATTCATATATGTGTTTATATATATATATTTATATATTAGATATGTTTTTCTTTTGGTAGTTATTATAATATTTTAAATGTTATTTTAAATATTATTTAATTACAGTTTGGAATGTTAAATTCTATGAATATGTTGAAAATACATTAGGAGAATTATTTGTATTTTAAATCTTTTTGGACAAATGACAAGGTGGATGTTTTTGGTATTATAAAGTTGTAAATTCTTGTTATCTGGAAATTCGTAAATTGCATGTTATTTATGCTTTTGGCTGTTTTTAAGGAAAGATTACCTATAATAGGATCTTGCATATATTGTGTTCTCAGTCAAGCTTTATTCCATTGTAATTTTGGTTAAATTGTCATTGTGTCCTATGTTATTATTTCTCCTAGACCAGGTGTTGTTGTATAACATATTTGATATGAGCCATTGTGTGTTTTTGTCCAAATGGTCAATCTTGGGTTGGTATTTGTGTATCCTTCACTTGTGCTTATCAGGATTGTTTATGGTTGCCTGTATCGCCATAGAGTTCTCGTAGAGAGAAACATTTCCTGTTAGTGTCCTAAGAAAGAGAGTGGATTTCGAGCGGGGGCCATGCTCGAAGTGGATGACAGGATAACCCATTGAAAGTTAGTTAAAAAGTGATAACCTAATAATTGATTAGGGGGTGGGTAGATTAAATATTAATTTAGATAAATGTACCTCGTGCATAGGTGAGTGCTTGTACAAGGCTCATAATGTTACGAGAAGGCCTGGAATGGTAAACTTATCACCTTGTCTTCATGAAAGGATTGGTAGGGTCTGCATGAGACTTAGTTGGAATCGGAGGCTCAGGAGAGGTTACCAAGAGAAACCCAAGTATGGGGGTCGGGACCTATGGAGGCTGTACCATGGTAACCATCAAGCTATGCGATGACACTCTCTTCTTAGAGTCACTAGTTTTTTGTGAGTTGTGTTACATGGATGGTTGCAGAGTCTTGTAGTCCTTTTGTACTTGTCTTACTTTGCTTGCTTGATGGTTTTCTACTATCTCCTAGCACAGTGGGGTGGTTCCATTTTGGGATCACATGGCTAGGTGATAGTGCCACTTCCCATCGGATGATCTGGATTGTATCTTCAGGCGAGGAAAGGCTTCGTTGGTGTTTCTTGGATTGTGGTTTATGTACCAGCTCTTGTTCGAGATCATTGTTCAGTTGAGACCTTGTAGTCATTGTATTAGACTTTTATGTAACCTCGATATTGTATCTTTGTAACCAGTGGTATTATTGGAAGCCATGTATTTATGGATATTGTAATATTATTATGTCAGTGAAATGAATGTTATTGTTTTGATCTTATGTTTAAATGGTTTATGGAAATTGGATACATTGGAGTACTTTTATTTATTTATTATGAAATTTGGATGTATGTGTAGTTTTAAACTTAAGCATTCAATTTATCTAATTAAATGGATTAACTGTGGTGTTAATATAATCTATGAAATTAATATTCATTGGTTACCCTTAAGAAAACATATGATAGACTTCCGATGTGTTATTCAACGTGCAATGGTTTTAGTTAGTGCACTTAGTCTTTAACAAAAAAAAATAAAAATTATTTCACCCTTTAGTTGCCTAGTTGTGTTGTTTTCCTTTAGGGTTCCTGGCGGGGCATTACATATCGGGTTAACAATGAATAATATCCGATTGCATTTTTGTTTTGATCGACAACTTGCATAACATTAGTTAAGCGTTGATCATATGCTATTGAGTTACTAGATCTGATAGCATATTGGTGTTGATTCATAATGAATCAACACCAATATGCTATCGGGCTATTAACCCGATAGCATACATTGCAGATTCACATTGTTATCGGTTGGCAATACTGATCATTTGGCATAAACAAAACATTGATCACTGTGTTAAACCCGATAAGCATACACCGATTCATATCGGTTTATTTGTAGAGGCACACTTAAGAGATGCCATGGACAGGCATGTGTGAAGACATGTATTCCCATGACATCTCTCTTGTAAGATATATATGTGTCTGTTATTGTTATCCAAAGGACATCGAAATTATTAATGTTCTTTCTCCACCATCTACAATACATAGAGATAATTAGAAAATAGAATTGATATATACTGTGAGAAATATTTGCATTGCAATACAACATCATTATACATACCTTGATTTTGAATTGAAATTTGAAGAAATTTTACATGGTATCAGAGCCTCGGTAGATCGAACTTGAGGCATTCAAATTTGTGAAAAATTCAAAGTCAAGAAGATATCTAACATCACATTTCTTCAAATGACCAGCACTATTAGATTTGAAGATAGACTCAAAGGAGGCAACAATTTCTCAGCATGGAAATTTAGATTTAAGATGATCTTAAAAGAGAATAAAGTTGAATCATTTTCAAGAGTCAAATCTAAAGAACCTGACAAAACAACATGGATCGAGGGTAATGAAAAGGCCATCAAGATCATAGTTGACAGAGTGAGAAACAATATTATGCCAATCATAAAGAAACATGAGATTGCCTATCATATGTTCAAGGCACTCGAAAATGCATTTGAGATAACCAATGCAAGCAGAACCTTGACTCTAGAAAAATAGATAAATCATATAAGTATGATAAAAGGGGAGTTAATCAATGCCTACTTCATGTGAATATCTACCCTAAGGGATGAACTAGCAACACTTGGATATGAAATCCAAAGCAAAAGAGTTAACACTCATTGCTCTAGATGGGTTACCTAGTGTCTGGGAAACGTTCATTCAAGGCATTAGTGCAAGGGCTAAATATCCAAATTTTGAGAGGCTAAGAGCGGATTGTCTTCAAGAAGAATCAAGGTTGAATAAGAAAGGGATCAAGCATAAGAATATAGATGAAGATCTTCAAGTTCTAAACACCAACTCCAATAAGAAAAGAAAGAAGAAACAATTCAAGAAGAGGAAAGGACATCAAGGTAAGAATACCTCCAAGAAGGATCTCTCTCATATTCAATGCTTCAGGTGTGACAAGTTTGGCACTATGATGCTAAATATCCTGAAAGATCTAAACAAACTACATTTGCCAAAGTTGGAAAGTCAAAGGACAATGATGATTCTGAGCAATATGTGTTCTACTTAGCACTTTCAAACCAAGTATCAAACAAGGCTAACTCATGGGTGATTGACAATGGCTCATCCAGACATATTACAGGGTTCAGAGAAGTGTTAGACTCCATGATAGAGGATACCAATGATGAAGTAACAATCGGAGATGACTCTGCATATCCAGTTGGAGGAATTGGAACCTGCATCATCAGACTGAACTCAGGCTTATCATTACAGCTTACATGAGTACTATATATCCCAGGCATCAAGAGGAACCTAGTATCCATCTCAGCACTAGAGGATAATGGGTATAAGGTGACCTTCATGGAAAAAAAAGTGTTGGCTTGGCCAAAGAATTCGTCCATCAAGAAAGCCAAAACCATTGGTCAAAGACAAGGTTACTTATATGAGCTATGCACAGAGCCCAACCTGACCCTAATCCATGAAGTTGCAGATGCTAATGAAGTTTGGCATAGAAGACTAGGTCACCTGAATTTCAGAGCTTTATCATCTACGGAAAACCTTGTCATAGGTTTACCTAAGTTAAAGCAATATCATTCAGGGGCATGCAAGGGATGTGCCCTAGGTAAAAATACTAAGGGCTCTTTTCAAAATAGTACTAGGAAAACAAGTAATATTTTAGAATTAATACACTCTGATGTATGTGGACCTTTGTCAGTACCCTCTTTAGGGGGATTTTTATATTATGTAATATTTGTGGATGACTACTCTAGAAAAACTTGGATCTACTTTATGAAATGTAAAGAATCAGAAGAGATACTTAATAAGTTTAAAGAATTTAAAGCCCTAACAGAAAAATTCTCAGGTAATAAAGTTAAAACCCTAAGAACTGACAATGGTGGGGAATACACCTCAGATCTATTTAAAGATTTTTGTAAAAATGTTGGGATTAAGAGGGAGTTTACTATACCTTATAATCCTCAACAAAATTGGGTAGCTGAGAGGAAAAATAGGACAATTGTAGAAGCTACCAAATCTATGCTTCTTGATCAGAACCTAGATACCCATCTTTGGGCAGAAGCCTCCTGCACTGTCGTGTATATCCAAAATAGATGTCCTCACTCCCATATTAAAGATAAAACCCCTGAGGAAGTTTTTACTAAAACAAAGCTAGATATTAGCCATCTTAGAATATTTGGATGCCCTATTTATATCCATGTACCTAAAGAGAAAAGGTTAAAACTAGAGCCTTCAGGAAAAAGGGGAATATTTGTTGGGTATAGTGAAACCTCCAAGGCCTACAGAATCTACATACCTGGTCAGAGGCATATTGAACTTAGTAGGGATGTAATTTTTGAAGAAGACTTAGCCTTCATAAAAGCCCAAAGTTCTATAGAATATGAAGTCCATGTTCCTGCTCCTAGCATATATGAAGATCCTACTCCTAAGTGACAGAGGGAGAATCTTGAGGAAAATGAAGGTGAAATTCAAAACCCACCTAGAGAAAATGTCAAGAAAAGACCACTATGGGCTACCAAAATTGTAGAAGAAGCTCATAAGTATGTTGCCCCTTCAGGAACCTTCAAAGAAAGCAAAAGGCCTAACAGATTCACCAGCTATGTTTCCCTCATGAATGACCTTTCAAAAGCTTAACCTACCAATGTATCAAATGCACTTAAACATCAAGTATGGAAGGATGCCGTGTTTGATGAATACGAGTCCATTGTAAAAAATGATGTTTGGGAGATTGTTACCAGGCCAGCTGGAAAATCTGTTGTATCTTCCAAATGGCTCTTCAAGATCAAACATGTTGCAGATGGCAACATTGAGAAACACAAGGCCAGATTTATAACCAGAGGGTTCTCACAAAAGGAAGGAATTGATTATGAAGAAACCTTTGCACCTGTGGCCAGATACACCTCAGTAAGAGCAGTCTTAGCCATTGCCATAACAAAAGGATGGAAAGTACATTAGATGAATGTAAAAACAACATTTCTTAATGGAAAGATTGTAGAAGAAGTATATCTAGAGAAACCTAAAGGATTTGAAATTCATAATGCAGAGTCTCATGTGTGTAGACTCAAGAAAGCTCTTTATGGGCTTAAACAGGCTCCCAGGGCCTGGTATGAAAGAATTGATACTTATCTCACAAGGCTAGGTTTCTTAAAGAATGATGCAGATCCAAATCTTTACTATAAACAAAACAAAGGTGATATGTTGATATTAATTCTATATGTTGATGATTTGTTAATCACATGTGAAGATCACCTCATAGATCAGTGCAAGAAATACCTTGCTAAAGAATTTGACATGAAGGACTTGGGACTCCTTCATTACTTCCTAGGATTAGAAGTATGGCAAAATTCTAATGGCATCATACTAAACCAGGGTAAGTATACCTTGGACATTTTGAAGAGATTTGGAATGTTAAACTACAGACCTATGACTTCTCCGATGGAAACAAACCTTCATAGACTTAAGGAAGCAACAACAAAATCACAACCCATAGATCCTACTCTATACAGGAAAATGATTGGGTCCCTGATGTATCTGGTAAATACAAGACCAGATATATGCTACGCAGTTAATGCTTTGAGTCATTTTATGTGTGAACCAAAGGAGATACACCTGGTAGAAGTAAAACACATCATGAGATATATACAAGGTACTTTAAATATTGGTCTCATGTATAGGAGAGTTGATTAGGATTTACACGGATTCACAGAGTCAGATTGGGCTGGAAGTGTAACTGACAAGAAAAGCACCTCAGGATGTTGCTCCAATTTAGGTTTAGCTATGATATCCTGGATCAGTAGAAAATAGTCATCAGTAGCACAAAGTTCCACTGAGGCCAAGTATATTGCAGCTTCCATGGATGCTCAAGACGTAGTATGGCTTAGGAAGTTGCTTGTAGGGTTATTTGGTGAACCAATGAAACCTACAGTTATTCATTATGAAAACCAGAGTTGCATAAAACTCTCAATGAATCTGATGTTTCATGACAGATCCAAACATATTGAGATTCCATACCTTTATGTGCGAGATATGGTAGACAAGAATGTGATCCAGTTGGAATACATTTGTACAGGGGACCAGACAACAAATATTCTTACCAAACCACTTTCCTGGGTGAAAGTTGAGCACTTCAGAAAAGGTCTTGGTATGATTGAAAGGTAATTTTCTTCGTAATCTATACTTATATATTAATAAAGATGTTTAATGTGTTAACTTCTTTGTCATGCTATGACTTTTATGGGATCCACCCCCTGTGTACATTTCTAAGAGGTGACAATCTCTCAGATAATGGACACTTGTATGTAGACATTATAAGGTGACGATCTTATAATGATCAAACCCGATATCATGTGTGATTCCTAGTATGTTATGGATGTGCCATAATTATATTGTGGTAAAGACATTTTGAAATGTCAGTGCACATACCACAATTTGGATAAAATGAGGATTTAATTATTCTCATGTTTTTATCCTTAGTATTGCTTGCTTTGCAATACTGATATCACGTGCTTAGGTGATATCTTGTCATCACAAGTTACTGTGGTGAGATTTTGTATCATGTGTTTAGGTGATACTTCATGTCACGTGCTTAGGTGATATGATTTTTGTATCATGTGTTTAGGTGATACTTCATATCACGTGTTTGAGTGATATGATTGTCTGTAGAGTGAGATTATGAGACTCCATAAGGAATCCTGACCATCATGAGAAATGTGATGCTAGATATGTTGTCATTCACCTTCCCAAGATAAGAGGGAGTGCTGATGAAATAACATCGATCAGATGAAGAAATCCTTGCCAAGAAATATATATATATATATGTGTGTGTGTGTGTGTGTGTGTGTGTGTGTGTGTGTGTGTGTGTGTGTGTGTATGTATATATATATATATATGTATATATATATGTATATATATATATGTATGTATATATATGTATGTATATATATACATATATATGTATGTATATATGTATATATATGTATATATCTATATACATATATACATACATATGTATATATATACATATATATATATGTATATATGTATATATATATGTATATATATGTATATATATGTATATATATGTATATATATATATATACATTCATTCTGCAATTTTCTGAATTGTGACCAACTTTGTTGCATTTAGAACATTGATCAGTGGGTGCATTAGTGTTCAGATAATTTCTAGATCTACACTTATTTTCTCTATGACCATACTTGTTACAGTTAAAGCATTTACCATTAAATTTGTAAGCATTAGGTTGTCTTACCGGTTTATTATGATCATGATTGTTTGGAGTACCGGAGCTTTCACCAACTTCAAAGCCAAGGCAATTTGTATCACCATTAGGTTTCTGATTCTTCAGCATGTCATCAAGTTCTTCTGAACTTTTCTTGAATTTCTCCTTGTGTTGATTTGTAGTAGCCAATTCATTTTCCAAGATTGCTTTCTGTCTCATGAGTTCAGTTCTGTCATTTTGTGTATGCATCAAATCTATCTTTAACATATCGTTTTCATGACTAAGTCTTGTGTTTTCATTTCCAACATCATTTAGTCTTCTAACCAAGTCATCTTCATTCTTCTTTCTATCTTCAATTTCTTTACAAAATCTCATAAACATATCTTGCATCTCATTCTTCATTGTACTATTTTCTTGTCTTAGTTTGTTCACCAGGTCATTAAGAGTTTCCTTTTCATCATCATCATTCTGCATCTTTTCACAAAGTTCTCCTCTTATTCCTTGCAATAGTGAGATTTTCTTGAAGTCCTTGAATGATATCTTGTGCAGCCTTCAGATCATCTTCAAGTTTGATATTCTTCACCTTATCTGCATCAAAGTCTGAAAGAGTTGTTTCCAATTGCTTTCTCAAGTTTTCCATCTCTACCGATGTCACGATCTTCCTCAAGCTATTAGGCTTTTGAAAATAGAGGACCAAGATTTGATACCAATTGTTAGGATTCCCAAAGATACTGAGATGGGGGGGGGGGGGGTGAATCAGTATCTTACGGGTATATGATTTTTCTTGAATTATAACATCAAAAGCATTTCAGAACTGTGTACCGGTAAACCAAAAATAATGCAGTAAATGAGAACAACAACCACAACATGAAAGACACACCATAACACAATATTTTTAAAGAGGAAACCTGGTGTGGGAAAAACCTCATGGGATTTGTGACCCACAATATTCACTTACTGACCAATAAGAGAATATTACTGATACAATAGGGGCTTGCACATACAGAAAAGCCAAGTGCCTAGAGCTCACTGCCCAGTTAGAAAAGAAGTCTCACTAACTTACAAAAATGGATTATACAAATCCAATGTCATGTACTTCTTCAGATCAACATCTACTATGCCAGGTTCAGTACTGGTTTAAGCTCTGCAATATTCATAAACCCTTATCCAGAATCTGCCTTACAATTCACATATCAGGTCTGCAATAATCATTCCATATTCACATCCTAAATGATCTACAAGATCTCATACTTATATGAGTCATATTACAATCCCCCATGTCGGCTTACAAAAAGATTTTATAATTAAATACAAAATTCATGTCGGCCAGGGTGCCGATAATCTTTCTTTTTGGTACCGGTGAACTGTGTGTCGGTGTAGAGTCTATCGGTGCCGGTGCTTGCTGGTATCATATGATTGTAAGGTTGCCATCAATGACAATACCTTCAATCACCTACAATTTCTCATTGGAGTGTGTATTTGCCAACACAGAGAACCTTGAAGAAATAGTGGGGCTTCTTGTCTGTAGTGCTTACATCCTTGGTTCAAACCATAAAGTTTTAACTTCAAGTAAAATATTAAAAATAAATGATATAGCAAGGGATTCCATATGGGCGAAAATTCACATTTAAGGGTTTTTGAGCGTAAGTGAAATTGGGGTGAGGATGCCTTTTCTGATCCTCTTCCACCTTTAGATCCTTTTGGTGTTAAGTCTGGCCACATCCCGCAATGGGTCTTTCGGAATGGTAAATAGGTTGATGTGTTTTCACGAGATCAATCAGAGTGGTATCAAGGGCATCCTTTAAGGTTGCAATCTTCTTATTTTAGAGGTTTCTTTGGGTCACGGTAGAATCTCCCTGTGCATTCTAAATCTCGTGGGCTTGGGGGGTCTGGAAAAGACCCTTGGGATAATCCTCAGAAGGGCACTCGAAGAAACTCTGCTCGTTTGGCTTGGCCAAAAAAGGTTTCACCTCCTACTATGGCAATGAATAAAGCCTTGGACAAAGAGCCTTTGGCGGAGAAAGTGTTGTTGCCAATGCCGTGTATCTCTGCGGTTGATGCTCCTTTTGATAAGAAAGCTAGGGACTTGCACTCCTTGGCAGTTCTTATTCAGATTTGGGGTGATAATATTTTGCTTTCCAAGCTCCATCATAAAATTCACTCTCTGGTATGGCACGCTCTACTTTCAGGTTCTTTTTGCGAATACCTTCATTATTATCTTTGATTCTGTGGATGCAAAACAAAAGGCTTTGGAAAAACCATATTTGTGGTTGGGTCATAATTTAATCTTTGTGGAAAATTGGAAACCTTTTTTTTCTGCATCGCAAGATATTGTGAAAGGCATCCCTACTTGGTTTTCGTTGCCTGGTCTTCCCTATGAATTTTTGGACCTAGATATTTTACAAAAAATTGGGAATTCTTTTGGGAAATTTATTCACTCACATTCAGTTTTCGAGGATGGGGTTTTTACGGTTAAGATCTGTGTTTTGCTTTCTTCATCCTCTGTGGTTCCTTCCAACTGTAATTTAAAATCAATTGATGGTATTTGGCGCCAGAGTGTTGTCCGTGATTCTACTTGGTTTTCTAGGGCTTCTGTAGTTATGGATTCTGCCCTTTTTGCTTCTCTTAAGGGTTTATCGTTTGAAGACAAGGTCTCTCAGCCTTCAAAAAATTACAATTCAAAACCTGTTACTCTCTTTTCTAATGTTGATGATGGGAGTCTGCCAAAATCCCCTCCTCTACAAGGTCCGACTGTTGTCGACATTGTATCTTTTCCTTCAGTTATTCAGAAGGACGGAGATTGTGTGACGACGTTAGGTTTCCCTTCTCTTATGAAGGATGGCCTGCTTATTAATCCTCAAACAAATGCTTGTCCTATTGTTAATTGTATGGATTCCTTCCTTCCTGATGATGACTTAATTTCTAAAGTTCAAAAAGTGGTTTTTGATCGTAACATTACCTTGAACTCAGATGTCACTGATAAAGTGGTCAAAGCAACTGATAAATTATTCCTTGGTAATTCCCCCAACTTGATATCCTTTTGATATTCTCTCTGATAAAGCCCAGGAGGTTGATAATGCCTTGGGTGTGACTGGGGATGGGGATGGGAATGTAGGTTTTGATCCTGTGATTAATAAACCTCTGGTTCAATTCCCTTTATCCCCTACCTCACCATCTCCCTCTCTTGCGAAAAGAGGTAGGAAGCTGAAGGCATTCTATATGCAATTAGAGATTGATGTTGGAATTCAGTCTACACTCTTGAGCCCAAAATCGGGGTGAGGTAAGAAAAAGTCAAAATTTAGTCCTCAATTTACTTGGTTTGTGGCCTCCAAGCGTAGCTTGAGGACTGAGTTGGAGAATGTTGATTTTGCAATTGAGAAGAGGGGAGAGGTTGCCTCCCCTTGAGAGAAATGAGGATCGTGTCTTGGAATGTTAGGGGCTTAAATGCCCCTAAAAAAGGTGCCTCATTAAATCATAGTTGGATTTAATGAAGTGTGATGTGTTACTTTTGCAAGAAACTAAGTTAAGTTGTCAGGGTGCTGATTTTTTATTTTCCAAATGGAAGCCTTGGAATTTTTGTGTCTCCCTTTCTGTGGGGGCGTCTGGGGGTTTGGCTTTTCTCTGGAAGGATATGTCTATTGAGTTAAAATTGGTTGTTTTTGCTCCCTTCTGGATATTGGCCTTGGTTAAAAGTCGTTCTTCAAATGTTAAATTCTAGTTGTTCAATGTGTATGGACCAATGTCGATTGGGGGTAAGAAAGCTCTTTGGGATTCTTAATCTGTTACGTTCTCCTCCCTTCATGGCCAGCTTGTGGTTTTTGGAGGGGACTTTAATGCCATTTCCTCTGATGATGAGAAATTTGGGGGTATTTTGCCCAATAAGCGTATCTTGGAGGATTTTTCTGCTTTCATTCATAATAATGACTTGGTGGATTGTAAAACCTTGAATGGTCCATTTACTTGGACTAATAGGAGAAAATATTTCTTGCAGATTGCTGAAAGATTTGATCATTTTTTAGTTTTTGACAATTAGTTTTCCTCTGATGTGGATGTTGTGGCCTCGATTTTTCCTTATGCTGGTTCTGATCATTTTCTGGTTGTGTTATCTATCTTGGATGACAGAGCTCCTTGGCATTCTTCTTTTAAGTTTGAACCAATGTGGTTTCGAGATCCATCTTTTCTTATGCTTTTACAATCTTGGTGGTCCTTGGCTCCTTTTGTTCAAGGAACTCGGATATTTAGGTTTGTCAGAAAGCTCTCTTATCTTAAGCAAGAAATTAAGAAATGGAATGTACAACATTTTAAAAATATTTTCTCTGAGAAGCTTAAGATTCAGGAAGAACTCGAAGCTCTTAATGCTAGGGTTATGAACTGTGGCATGGACTCTGCTACTTTTCTAAGGCATAAAACTTTAAATTCTCAACTAGAAGAGATTCTCTCTAGGGAAGAAATCTATTGGCATCAGAAATCTAGAGATATATGGTTGTGTGATGGTGATCGGAATTCTAAGTTCTTCCATACCTCAGCTAAGATGAAAAGACACCATTATAGGATCTCTTGTATTCAAAACCCTGATCGAGTTGTTATTTCAGAAGAGTCTGAGATTGTTGTTGAGGCTGTCTGTTTTGTCAAGTCCTTGCTATCTGAGGAGACATCTGTTTTTAATAATAGTTTTGCTTCTCCTATTCCCAAGCTTATATCTGATGAGGATAATGTAATGTTAATGACACCCTTCTTTATTCAAGAAGTAAAAGAGGTTGTTTTTTCAATGTCACCTGATAAGGCTCCTAGTCCTAATGGTTTTACTGCCCTCTTTTTTCAAAAATGCTGGTCGTTTTTTGGGGAGGACCTTCATCTTGTTTTAGAAGAGGCTAGGTGCAATAGGTCTATTTTGAAGGAACTCAATTCAACCTTGATTGCCCTCATTCCAAAAAGTGAGAATCACAAATATTTTGTGGATTTCCGCCCAATTGCTTTATGCAATACCTTATACAAAATTATTATTAAGGCTATTTCTTTGAGGCTCACTTGTTGGATATCATTGGCATATGATGAACTGACATGTTGATATGATGATAATGTATGTTGTCATTGATGTCAAATAAGTGTAAGTGAACCGATATGCATATTGGAAAAAGTTGGTGAACCGGTATGAAGAGGCATGAGGAGATTCAGTGAACCGGTGTCAGGGTTTCACTAAGTGTGATTATCGGTTGGTAGTCTCAGCTCTATGGTTATCGGTTTGGTGATCCAGCTTGTGCGATGAACTGATGATACTCTGTGATGAGTTAGCTGAGAGATGTGATTGAGGTACCATGTCAGCTTTGTGCGCGTGAAGGATTGAGGCACATTAAGAACGACTGTGTTTGAAGTCTACCTTAGGAATGATCATTCTTCTTAGTGGTATGAGAAGAGAGCGTGATGGGTTGTTGATTCCCATGTGCAGTGATGAATGAACGATGCAGATTGTCTTGTGATCTGTTTGAAATTGTAATGCTCTATGCAATATATTTGGACGGTCAGGATTGGACCACCTATATTGTAAACCTAAGATGCTTAGGGTTTAGGGTTTATGTTACCGACCTATCTGTTGTCTATAAGGTTGATGATGTTTGTTATTGAAAAGTTGTTGGCAAATGTTGTGTGTATGTATCCGAGTGAAGAGATACTGGATACTTGCCTGACCAGTAAGAGGGAAACTACAAAGTGTGATTGTAGAGTAGAGGATATGAAAAGGATGTGCCTTGGCATGTAGTGTTGTTATCAGATCATAGTTTTTCCTGTTGTCTTCTAATCATTTCAATAGATGGAAAATCCCTTTTCTAGGGTAGCTTTAACAGGCTTATTGTAAAAATTGTAACCAGGTGACTCAAGATCATTGAGTTCTTTAAATCCTCTAGTGAGGTAACCTTTAACAGGGTTTCAACCTTTAACAGGGTATATAGCCATCCCTTAACCAGGTGATCTCTAATAGGATCGGTTCAGAGCAGAACCTTTTTGTAAAGTCTTTAACCAGACTACACTCCTAACAGGGCGAGCTCCAAAAGAGTTCAAAACACGCTTGTGGGTATTCATCCCCACCTTGGTTTTTCCCATTTGGGTTTCCACGTGAAAAATCTGTGTTATGTGTTATACATTTTTCATGTGATGTTTATGAAGTATTTGGTTGAAAGATTATGCATCGAGGGTTAATAAGTTATGGTATTTTTAGTATACCACATGCATATTTTTATGGGTGAAGTTGATGTTGCATAATTGATCGTATTTGAAGTATTCGGACCTATCAGTTTATGGTGTTTGGTGTCTTACTATGTTTAACCGGTATCACCATGGTTAAGTTCAATAATGGTGATAACCAATTGGTTTTGCTTTAGTTAGATAATTTGTTAAGAGAGTTTTTACCTGTACTGATTCACCCCCCCTCTCAGTACCGATTGGGGTATCTGTTGTTCATCATTATTCATCATCGCCAAGCTCATTCCAAAGGTTGTCTTGAGTGAATAGGGGGGTTTTGTCCCTAGTAGGGAAATGACAGAAGGGGCCATTGTGGCCCATGAGATTCTGCATTCTATCTCTCAGTTGTCTATTCTGGCTATGATTCTAAAGTTGGATATGATGAAGGCTTATGATAGGGTAAGTTAGCAGGCACTCTTGTGTGTGCTTCAGAAATTTGGGTTTGGGATTAAATGGGTCAAATGGATTCAGGCATGTATTAGCATGGCCAGGTTCTCAATGATTTTGAATGGTTCTCCATGTGGTTTTTTTGCCTCATCTAGAGGGCTCGGGCAAGAGGATCCATTGTCTCCTTTTCTTTTTATTATTTTGGCTAAAGCTCTTAGTAGAGCCATCTTAGGAGCTAGGGATAGTGGCATCTGGAAGGGGATTTATATTCCTCATATGACTGCTAGTCATACTCATTGTTTATTTGTAGATGACACATTACTGTTTGGTAAAGCTACCATTAGGGAAGCTAAGGTCATTAATAGGATCATTATGGACTATTCTTGGTTCTTTAGTCAGAAGGTTAATCGGGCCAAGTCAAAAAAACTCTTTCTTAATGTTTCCCCTCTGGTGTAGTCTAGGTTGACTCCTTTTTGGGGTTTCTCTGTTGGCCAGTTCCCTTGTAAGTATTTAGGTATTCCATTTTTTACTGGTTTAGAGAAATATAATTTTTGGGAACGGATTTCGGGGACCATTTCTTCAAGAATGCTTTCTTGGTCTCATAAGTGGTTATCTTTTTCTGGAAAAATTGTGCTTATTAAAGCTGTTTTAAATATGGTTCCCATCTATTTGTTATTTTTTTAAAAGGCTCTTAAGAAAACTGTGGTTGCTCTGCATTCAGTATTAAGGTCTTTTATATGGAATGACAATGTTAATAAGAATGGTAGGATCCAACTGTTGGCATGGGATAGGGTTTGTTCTTCGAGAGATAAAGGGGGTGCAAGGGTTAAGGATCTTGGTAGGCAAAATTTGGCCCTTGGTGCTAAATTAGTTTGGAAGCTATATAAACAACCCTCTTCTAAGTGGGCATCTATTTTGTCTACAAAATACTTGAAAAACTATTCTAGGGAGGCCATTTTTACTGCTTCTTCGCTCCCTAAAGGGTTTGTAATCTGGAATTTCATGGTTGAGTGCAGATCTGTCATTTTTCCAGGGTTGTCCTGGCTTATCCATAATGGTCGAAAGGCTAGGTTTTGGGAGGAAGTCTAGAATGGTTTCCCTGCACTTTTTAGCCATAGGGATTGGTCGCCTCTTATGTCTTCCCTCAAATCTTCTTGGGGTATATTTGTGGCTGATTATTTTTTTGTGGATTTCTCAGGCCTCTTACCCGTGGCTAGATGGAAATCAATTGATTTTCTTCCGGTGGACCAAGATATTAAGTCCAATTTTGTGGATGAGCTAAATAAACGTCCATTGCTCTTTTCAGAGGAGGAAGATGACCTTATTTGGACCTATTAAAAATCAGGGGAGTATTCAGTTAAAGAAGGGTGTAATTATTTGTCTACAAATGTTAAGAGGGAGGACTTGCCAATATAAGTTTTTTTGGCATGCTGCCTGTCTTCCGAAAGCAGGGGCTTTTGCTTGGTTGGCGGATAGAATTCTAATTGGCATGAGATTGGATAGGCTTGGCATTACTGTTGTCTTTCCTTGTGTTATGTGCAGAGGGTCTCTTGAATCAGGCGATCATCTCTTCCTTCATTGCCCCTTTTCTTCTCATTGTTGGTACTGGTTATCTAATAAGTTAAAATAGAGTTCTTCTATAGGTAGTGACCTTAGGTCTCACTTCATGAGTTGGCCTCTATTATATCCATCTTCATTCTATGCTTGTCTTTGGATAATTTCTCCTTTTGCTTTGATCTAGAAGATTTCGCTTGAGAGGAATAACAGGATTTTTAGGAAACACTCTTCCACTTTGCAAAATGTTCTCTTCTGTATTGAAAAATTGATTTCTGAGACTATCTTGGCTTTCATTTACAAGGGTATTAGTATGCACAATACTATTACACCATGGGATAATTGGATTACCAGGCATTGGCCAGCTAGTCACTCCCTTTGATTGGGGCAATTTCTAAAACAAGGTCTTCATTAAATAGGAAAAATGTGGTCTGGTTGCCTCCTCCAGCTTCTAAGTACAAATTGAACTTTGATGGAGCATCCTGTGGTAATGCTGGGAAATCTGCCATTGGTATTGTTGTTTCTGATAATAAGGCTTGTATTATTAAACCACAGTGTTAGTTTATTGCTAGCGGGACCAATAATGTGGCCAAGCTTCATGCCCTTTCTACTAGGCTTGATTTGCTCCTTTCATTGCATCTGTTGGATGTTGTTATAGAAGGTGACTCTCAGGTTGTTTTTTATATGGTAACTAATCGCTCATCACATTCTTGGCATCTCAAATATTGGTTGGATAGGATACTTGCTCAGTTTGAGTTTTTTAATTCCTTCTCTATAGTCCATTGCTATAGAGAAGCCAACAAGGTGGTGGACTTCTTGGCCAATAAAGCATTAGATGAAGATATCCACTCTTTTGTTGATGTGGATTCCAATATTTTACCACCTCATCCAGTTTAATCGATCCTAACCTATTGGCTGAGTCTTGACTTTGTATCTTGTTGGTGATTATATTCAGGTATGCAGTTTAATGTGGTGGTGTTGGTGGCCTTCTTGGTCTTTCATATCTCCTCATTAAGTCTGCATTGTTTTTTGTAATTCCAGCCAAGGTATGGGTTGGCATTTTTGGTGTGGGAGTGCCTTGTAACCTTGCTTTACATAGTTCAAAAAATCATAAATAAAAACCTTGCTTTACATAGTATCATGTGGTTGTTGCCTGGGTTTTTGTTTATCCGTAGTATGATTTCTTGTACAGCTTGCACGAGGTTTATTTATGATGATCTTTGATGCTTGTATTACTGCTCAGGCGGCTCGCTTGAAGTTTTAATGATTGTTTCATTTCATCTTTTGCGATGGCAGACTTGGAATTACTTCTTTTGCATTTGGGGGATCTCATTCATGTGACAATCTTGTATTATTATTTGTCACACTTATGTCTATTTATGGCATGTTTATTGCGAAGAAGTTTTCATCTTTTTTTTCTAAGGTGGCGGTTTGTGGTTGTTTCTTCGCACGCTTGTTATGGGCTTGCTTGTGTTGTTATTATCTGTTGTGTCATTTGGTGGCTGAGCTTGTTCTTTAATGATGGCATTTGTTGTCTTTATAATCCTGTATTCTCTTTGTTTTTGCATTATCTCTTTTATGGAGTCTATGGGCTATAGAGTATTGATGCCTATTAAGTAGCATGACTTCCAGGACTCTCATGATTTTGATGATGAAAAGCTTGGCCGTCTGTTTCAAATTTATTCTCTAGATTTCTCTCTGGCTTTTCGCAAGGTTTTGGGCAAACGATGGCTGGTGGAAAAAGCATGTTTTTTTCTTGCTAAGGTTGCATCTCATTTTTTCACTATCTGTATGGACTTGCTTCTAGTTTCTTCTATGGTCAGGGCACGTTTTGATGCATACTTCCATCCCTATTTCTATACTGCTGCTAATTTGGATAATGCATTGTCTCTCTATCATTTTGAATTTGGCAATTTTGCTTATGGTGGCTTCCTATCTCGTTCTAAATTACTATCTTCTGGATGGCACGGGGAACTTCTTTCAATTATAAGGAATGGCTTGGCTTCTAACCTGTATGATGATACTTTGTTTTCCTTGGTAGCTTTGTTAGATCATGTCTCGCCAGATTGTTTGGCGGCAACTGTCAATGTATTTTCAGGTATTCACTTCTCTTAGACTCGATGAAAGCATTAATGTCTTCGCCAACTTTAGTTTTGCCTCTTTAGATGGTGCCTCCTACAGCTCTCAATGATGATGTTATCCCCCCTTCTCCTCCATTGGAAAGCACTAGGTCATGGTTTCTACATTCTTAATGTAATTCTCTCATTCAAAGAAATTTTGTACTCATTATAGGGGGATGGGTCTTTTGTTGCCCATTATGGCAATTGTGTAATCTTTGGGTGGGCCTCTTATCTGGTTTTTATGTATGAGCAAGACCAGAGGTTTTCTTTATCTGGTTCTTTCCTACCGGTGCTCTTTAAACCATGCTGTAAAAAATTATAAAAAATAATAAAATTTAGTGGTTTTCCACTTTTATAAAAAAAAACTACCAAAATTAATATTTTTTGAGATATTAACAAAATATTAACATTGGCCCAACAACTAAATTGATAAACACTCACAACAATCTTACTGGAGGTGTTGTTATTGTGTTTTTTTATAGTCTCTCATTAAACAAAAATAGTTAGTTGCGTGTCCTTCTCTTACAACATGACTATATCCTAATTCTTTATTTATTTATTGAAAAAATGAAAATTACATGTTAAAAACTTGCAAGAGAAAACATTAAATAAAATCTAGCAAAGATTACATTATGACAAGCTGAAAACTTAATAAAACATTTAACAATGAAACAACTGTACCTAAACAACATTATACAAAACAACAAATAAAATTCATGACAAGGACCATACAATTAGATGTTGAAGCACAAGCATTATTATATATTTTCTTTCCAACATTCATTTTGCAAAATTTAAGAATGGACATCTATTTTTTATTTGTATATTAGGTTGTAGTTGAAAAACTTAAAAAAAAAATAACAAAAATACTTGAAAATCATCAAGTCACTAAACATTAGCAAAGTTGTATACTTTTTTATTGCCTAGAGTTACCGATGCAAGAAAATAGCTAAAATGAGGAACTAACAAAGAAGATTTTATTGAGAATTTATAAAATGGGGCACTTCCATACTGAACATGAAGGATAAAATTTGAAGGTAACTCCATTTCAATTTGTTTAAATGGATGACAGAAGAAAAAAAAAAAAAAAAGAAGGTATTTTTTAAATGTAAATCTTTGAAATGATGATCGACCGAACATCATATCTAACTTCTCATATTGCTAATTGTGACTACAAAATGAACATCAAATTTATCATATTGTTCTAATCAATGACAAGTAAACAAACATCAAATTTAAGCCCAATTAATTTTACGCATGATAGATTAATGTCTGTCAAATTTAACCTTCAAATGTGTACACTAATAGCCAAACAAACATCAAATTTGACTCTTCGATGCTTGGCTGAATTTGGGTTGTTGGTTATCAATGTTGAATCCTTTAGCAGCTATCTATTTTGGGTTTCGGATCCATGTAAAATCTCAGGGTTTCAAGTCCCTTCAAAACTTGTTGTAAGGGGTTTCGGATCCCCTCAAAACCTATTTTTATCTCTAATAAAAAAACAAAAATAAAATTTAACTTCTAATACTTGTGTGACTATCAAAGGAATATCAAATTTATTCAATTGATTTATCCTTGACATGCTAAATGCTAGTCAAATTTAATTCACTAAAGTTAGAAATGATGTTTGAACACACATCAAATTCAAACTCTCTTTTTGAGATGACAAATAAACGAATGTCAAATTTGACCTCATACTTTATAGATGATAGTCAAATGGGCGTCAAATTTAAATGAATACCTTTGGTGATGATGATCATATGGGTGTCAAATTGAAGAATTAAATAATTTAATGACAGCCAAATTGACGTCAATTTTTACTGATACATGTACTGAGCGATGACAATTAATAACACTAGAATTTCAATATATGACCAATCTAATGAACATTAAATTCACAGGAACCTTTAGAAAAATCCCAATGTTACTCTCAGATCACTATGACTTGCAGACAAATCATTAAAAATGTCATATTTTCAGATTTTTAATCTCTTCTTCTTTCTAGATAAAATTGTCATCACATTCTTCATTGTTTTGAGAGTATTTTAAGACATTCTTCTAAAGCCCCTTCCTACGCAACTTCTTTTTCCCTTATGGCTTTGAATAAAACATACAATTGTGAATGAACTCAATATTTTATTTATTTCAAGTGAAAATATTCACTGGATTGCCTTGAAGGTTTATACATTCAATGTTGGATATCATTGGCATATGACGATAATATATGTTGTCATTGATGTCAAATAAGTGTAAGTGAACCGATGTGCAGATTGGAAGAAGTTGGTGAACTAGTATGAAGAGGCATGAGGAGATTTAATGAACCGGTGTCGAGGTTTCACTAAGTGTGATTACTGGTTGGTAGTGTCAACTCTATGGTTATTGGTTTGGTGATCCAGCTTGTGTGATGAACAGATGATACTCTGTGATGAGTTAGCTAAGAGTTGTGATCGAGGTGCCATGTCAACTTTGTGCGCGTGAAGGATTGAGGCATAAGAAGATCGACTGTGTTTGAAGTCTACCTCGAGAATGATCATTCTTCTTAGTGGTATGAGAAGAGAGTGTGATGGGTGCTCAACACTGGAGCTATGTTGAGCATGCATTTGTGACTCCCACTGGCACTTTGACTGATAATCAGAAGAGAGAAATCCAAGAAAATGGGCAAGTCATGGAAGCCCTTATCAACAGCTTGTCAGACGTTGAGTTTATTGATGTTCAAGACAAGGACACACCTAAGGATGTATGGGATACACTCAAAAACATCTATGGTGGTGATGAGCATGTAAAGAAAGCTAAGGAAGAAAGCCTTAGAGGTAAATTTGAGGATATGAGGATGGTTGAAGGTGAAACCATTCAACAGTATGGCATTAGGATTAAGACTGTGGTTGGTGATATCAAAAGCACTGGTGGAACTATTGATGATACCACTGTTGATAGTAAAGTCCTTAGATCATTCTTACCAATCTATGCAATCAGAGTTGCTGCTATCCAGGAACTGAGGTCTATTGATAAGACCAAGGTATCCTTAGATTGTATTATTGCAAAATTAACTACATATGAGTTGAATAGCTATGATGGTAGTGTTCAGAAGACTAGAACAATGTTGATCCAAGGAAAGGTAGCTCACACTTTTTTGGAGAGAAGCGGTGAGCATTGCAGTCTGTACTATGAACCAGGTACTCATCAAGAAAGGCAAAGATAGAACCCCTTATGAGTATTGGACCGGGAAAACTCCCACTGTGAGTTACTTTAAAGTGTTTGGTAGTAAGTGCTATATCAAGAGAGGTGAGCATTTGGCAAATTTGATGCAAAATGTGATGAAGGAATATTTCTAGGATATTCCACTAAGAGCAAAGCTCTCAAGTGTTCCAACAATAGAACTCAGAAAATTGTTGAAAGAATCAATGTCAGGGTTGATGAATCCCCTGAGGAACCTCAGGTAACATGTAGTGAAGAAGTAGAAGATGGATTGGGTATAGCCTTCTGGGAACCGATTAAGAAAGAAACTTGTAAAGATCTTAGTGTTCCTGTACTGGTAGAAGCCGCAGTAAAAGAAGAAGAAAAGATAGCAGATCAGGTTAGAGTCATCCCAGATATGTGAAGCTACACCATGATCCAAAGCAAATCATAGGAGATAAAGATGCAAGGATACTCACAAGAAGAAAAGTGAAGGGGAACTCCTGGATGATTTTTGAATTTGAACCCAAGACTTCCAGAGAAGCTCTTACGGATGAAGACTGGATTAAAGCAATGGAAGAGGAGCTATATCAAATAGAAAAGAATTCAACATGGTCTTTGGTGCCTAGACCCGAACATGAAAATATCATAGGTACCAAATGGGTCTTCAGGAACAAGTTGAATGAAGAAGGCACAGTTGTCAGGAACAAGGCTAGGCTTGTATGTAAGGGATACACTCAGCAGGAGGGAGAAGATTATGGAGAAACCTGTGCTCTTGTGGCTAGACTAGAAGGTGTTCTAATGCTACTTACATTTGCAGCATTTAAGGGATATAAGGTCTATCAGATGGATGTGAAGTCTGCTTTTCTGAATGGAATCCTAGAAGAAGTGTATATAGAGCAACCAAAAGGGTTTGCCTTATCAGAAGATAGCGACATGGTGTGTAGATTACACAAAGCCCTGTATGGACTGGAACAGGCACCTAGGGCATGGTATGAAAGACTACACTCTCATCTTATGAAGATTGGATTTCAGAGAACAAGTGAAGATAGCAACATCTACTTGAAATCAGAAGGTGGTCAGATTCTGATATGTGAAGTGTTTGTGGACGACATAATCTTTGGAGGAGATGATAAAATGAGTCATACATTTGTAGATGAAATGAAGAAAGAATTTGAGATGTCTTTAATAGGAGAGATAAATCTTCATTGGTTTACAAATTCAGCAAATGAAAGAGGGTATCTTTATTACCCAGTCCAAGTATGTCAAAGAGGTATTGAAGACTTTTGGCATGGAGGAAAGCAAATCATTTGGTACACCGATGGTGACTGGATGTAAACTGACCAAGGAGGATGATTCAACACTGGTGAATGAAAAAGAGTATCGGTCAATGATCGGTAAACTGCACTATGTGGTGCACAACAGACCAGATATTGCTCATGCAGTGGGCATAGTAGCTCGTTTTCAGAAATGTTTGAGAGAATCCCACTTGGTAGCTGTGAAGAGGATATTTAGATATTTGAAAGGAACAACTGATTATGGATTGTTGTATCCATATAATGATGAATATAATCTCAAAGTATATACTGATGCTAATTGAGCAAGTAATGTGGATGACCGGAAGAGCACAACCGGTGGAGCATTCTTTCTCGGTGGAAGATTAGTATCATGGACAAGAAAGAAGCAGAGTTGTACTTCTCAATCTACAGCTGAAGTAGAATATGTGGCAGCATTTATGAACTGTACTCAAGCAATTTGGATGAAGCATGTATTGGAAGGTTTCAAGGTACCTGTATCTGAACCGATGAACATATTTTGTGATAACACAAGTGCAATAAACATTTCCAAGAATTCGGTATTGCATGCTAGAACTAAGCACATTGAGCTTAAATATCATTTATTGAGAGAGAAAGTTCAGAATAAGGAGGTTGTATTACAACATGTTTCCAATAAGGAGCAGCTAGCAGATATATTCACTCAGCCCTTACCAAAGACTACATTTACCTATTTGAGAGGTGAATTAGGGGTTCTGCCCCTTCATGAAGTCAACTAAGGTTGTGTGCTCCACATCAGTCAAGTACTATAGCATCAAATCTTTCAGGACTGACGTGTTGATGGAAGCTACTCCTTAGGGGGAGCAGCATAGTAGATTTTAGAATCTTATGCCTCCACTTTGGCATTCCTGTTAAAGGGGGAGAAGATATATGATAGATGTATGGGGAGAAGATATCTGTTAGTGCTGATACACTGGTCTACGAGGTTTTGGTTGCAATGCTACACTGAGTATTGTCATCAATGCCAAAGGGGAAGATTGTTGGATATCATCGGCATATGATGAACCGACATGTTGATATGATGATAATGTATGTTGTCATTGATGTCAATTAAGTGTAAGTGAACTGATGTGCAGATTGGAAGAAGTTGGTGAACTGGTATGAAGAGGAATGAGGAGATTTAGTGAACCAGTGTCGGGGTTTCACTAAGTGTGACTACCAGTTGGTAGTCTCAACTCTATGGTTATCCATTTGGTGATCCAGCTTGTGCGATGAACCGATGATACTCTGTGATAAGTTAGCTAAGAGATGTGTTCGAGGTGCCATGTCAGCTTTGTGCTCGTGAAGGATTGAGGCACAAGAAGATCGACCACGTTTGAAGTCTACCTTGGGAATGATCATTCTTCTTAGTGGTATGAGAAGAGAGCATGATGGGTTGTTGATTCCCATGTGTGATGATGAATGAACGATGCAGATTGACTTGTGATCTGTTTGAAATTGTAATTCTCTACGCAATATGTTTGGATGTTCATGATTGGACTGCCTGTATTGTAAACCTAAGATTCTTAGGGTTTAGGGTTTATGTTACCGACCTATCTGCTATCTATAAGGTTGATGATGTTTGTTATTGAAAAGTTATTTGCAAATGTTGTGTGTATGTATCCAAGTGAAGAGATACTTGATACTTTCCAGACTAGTAAGAGGGAAACTACAGAGTGTGATTACAGAGTAGAGGATATGAAAAGGATCTCCCTTGGCATGTAGTGTTGTTATCAGATCATAGTTTTTCCTGTTGTCTTCTAATCATTTCAACGGAGGAAAAATCCCTTTACCGGGTAGCTTTAATAGGCTTATTGTAAAAATTGTAACCAGGTGACTCAAGATCATTGAGTTTTTTAAATCCTCTAGCGAGGTAACCTTTAACAGGGTATATAGCCATCCCTTAACTGGGTGATCTGTAACAAGATCGGTTCCTAGCAGAACCTTTTTGTAAAGTCTTTAACCGGACTAGGCTTCTAATAGGGCGAGCTTCAAAAGAGTTCAAAACAAGCTTGTGGGTATTCATCCCCACCGTGGTTTTTCCCATTTGGGTTTCCACATGAAAAATCTGTGTGTTATGTGTTATGCATTTTTCATGTGATGTTTATGAAGTATTTGGTTGAAAAATTATGCATGCATGTTTAATAGGTTAAGGTATTTTTAGTATACCACATGCTTAAGTTTATGTGTGAAGTTGATGTTGCATAATTGATCGTATTGAATTATTCAGACCTATTAGTTTATGGTGTATGGTGTCTTACTATGTTTAACCGGTATCGCCATGGCTAAGTTCAGTAATGGTGATAACTAGTTGGTTTTGCTTTACCTAGATAAGTTGTTAAGAGAGTTTTTACCTGTACTAATTCACCCCCCCCCTCTCAGTACCGGTTGGGGTATCTATTGTTCATCATTATTCATCAATTGGTATCAGAGCACTTAGGACCTTGGTGATATAAGCTTAACCACTTGAGGTAAAAGATCATACTGTAATGATGAAGAGGGAAGGTCCTAAGTTCATTAGAGATATCTTTAAGATATGGAAGGGCAGAATGAATATTTACATCAAGAGTATGGGTGCTCAACACTGGAGCTATGTTGAGAATGCATTTGTGACTCCCACTGGCACTCTGACTGATGATCAGAAGAGAGAAATCCAGGAAAATGGGCAAGTCATGGAAGCCCTTATCAGCAGCTTGTCAGACATTGAGTTTATTGATGTTCAAGACAAGGACACACCTAAGGATGTATGGGATACACTCAAAAACATCTATGGTGGCGATGAGCATGTAAAGCAAGCTAAGAAAGAAAGCCTTAGAGGTAAATCTGAGGATATGAGGATGGTTGAAGGTGAAACCATTCAGCAGTATGGCATTAGGATTAAGACTGTGGTTGGTGATATCAAAAGCACTGGTGGAACTATTGATGATACCACTATTGTTAGTGAAATTCTTAGATTATTATTACCAATCTATGCAATCAAAGTTGTTGCTATCCAGGAACTGAGGTCTATTGATAAGACCAAGGTATCCTTAGATTCTATTATTGCAAAATTAACTGCATATGAGTTGAATAGCTATGATGGTAGAGTCCAGAAGACTGAGTCAACCTTTAAAGCATCTATTGCACCATCCAGAAAAGGAAAAGAAACTAGTACCAATTATGAATCCAGACAATGCAGAGATATGGATGATGAAGAGATTCTGATGGAGTTCGAAGCTCTTCTTGCTAAAAGACTTCCGAAGGGAACCGAAAAATATAGAGATAAATTTCCTTTGAAACATTTTTCCTGCAATAAGATAGGACATATAGCTGTAAATTGCCCTAACAATGACAATAAGGATAAACCAAAGAGGTTCAGAAAGTATAAAGCAGGAAACAGAAGAAATTGTCTAGTTGCTATGGATGAAGGTGTCACTAATGAAGAATCAGAAGATGAAGAAAATGAAGACATAGTGTTTGTAGCAATAAAGGAAGAAGTGTCCGACAAGAAAGCTCTTGTCTCTCGCATTGATAACTCCAATGAGTGGATAATTGATAGTGGTTGTTCTCACCATATGACTGGCAACTGGAGAAAGTTTCTGTCTCTGGAGGAATATGATGGAGGTGTTATCAGATTTGGCAACGATGCACCATGCTTGGTAAAAGGTAAAGGATCCATCTCACTAAATGGAAAGAGTAGTGCAGATGATGTCTATTGGGTAGAAGGTCTTAAGTATAACCTATTGAGTATTGCTCAGCTGAATGAGAAAGGATTAATTTTGGAATTCAAAGGTGGAATTTGTAGTATAATTGGGAAGAGTGGTGAAGTTATTGCGACTGGTAAGAAGACCAGAGGTAACTTATTTCAGTTGAATGCCAAGATAAGTCGGTGTCTAATGGCTAAGTTTGATGATAGTTGGATATGGCATAGGAGACTCTGTCATATGAACTTTGACAACATTGTTAAAGTCGGTAAGATCAAGGCGGTAAGAGGATTACCATTGCTGGACAAACCTGAGAATTCTTTGTGTAGAGAATGTCAACTTGGGAAGATGTCTTCCTCAACTTTTAAAGGTAAGTCTTTCTCAACAGAAAATTTACTTGATCTTGTGCATATATATTTGTGTGGTCCCATGAAAACTAGAAGTATTTAGGGAGATAGGTATTTTATGAATCTTACTGATGAATGCTCAAGAATGACGTGGGTCACATTTTTGAAAGACAAGTCTGAAGTATTTGGAATGTTCAAAGCTTTCAGAGCATTAGTAGAGAAAGAAAGTGGTAAAAAGATAAAGTGCTTGAGAACTGATCAAGGAGGAGAATTCACTTCTGATGAATTCAATAAGTACTGTGAAGATAACAGTATCAAGAGGCAGTTGTCAGCCCCAAGGACACCACAATAGAATGGTATAGCAGAAAGAAATAATAGGACTGTAGTTGAAGCGGCTAGAAGAATGTTGATCCAAGAAAATGTTTCTTACACTTTTTTGAGAGAAGCGGTGAGCACTGCAGTCTATACTATGAACTGGGTACTCATCAAGAAAGGCAAAGATAAAACCCCTTATGAGTATTGGACTGTGAAAACTCCCATTGTGAGTTACTTTAAAGTGTTTCATAGTAAGTGCTATATCAAGACAGGCGAGCATTTGAGCAAATTTGATGCAAAATGTGATGAAGGAATATTTCTAGGATATTCCACTAAGAGCAAAGCTCTCAAGTGTTACAAAAATAGAACTCAGAAAATTGTTGAAAGTATCAATGTCAGGGTTGATGAATCCCCTAAGGAACCTAAGGTAACATGCAGTGAAGAAGTAGAAGATGAACTGAGTGTAGCCTTCTGGGAATCGGTTAAGAAAGAAACTTGTAAAGATCTTAGTGTTCCTATACTGGTAGAAGCCGCAGTAAGAGAAGAAGAAGAGGTTAGTGAAGAAGAAGAAGAAAAGCTAGCAGATCAGGCTAGAGTCATTCCTAGATATGTGAAGCTGCACCATGATCCAAAGCAAATCATACGAGATAAAGATGCAGGGATACTCACAAGAAGAAAAGTGAAGGAGAACTCCTACATGATTTCTAAATTTGAACCCAAGACTTCCAGAGAAGCTCTTACAGATGAAGATTGGATTAAAGCAATGGAAGAGGAGCTAGATCAGATAGAAAAGAATGCAACATGGTCTTTGGTACCTAGACCCAAACATAAAAATGTCATAGGTACCAAATGGGTCTTCAAGAACAAGTTTGCTTTTCTGAATGGAATCCTAGAAGAAGAAGTGTATATAGAGCAACTAGAAGGGTTTGCCTTATCAGAAGATAGTGACATGGTGTGTAGATTACACAAAGCCCTGTATGGACTGAAACATGCACCTAGGGCATGGTATGAAAGACTACACTCTCATCTTGTGAAGATTGGATTTCGGAGAACAAGTGAGGATAGCAATATCTACTTGAAATTAGAAGGTGATCAGATTCTGATCTGTGAAGTGTTTGTGGATGACATAATCTTTGGAGGAGATGATTAAATGAGTCATGCATTTGCAGATGAAGTGAAGAAAGAATTTGAGATGTCTTTAATAGGAGAGATAAAATTCTTCATTGGTTTACAGATTCAGCAAATGAAAGAGGGTATCTTTATTACCCAGTCCAAGTATGTCAAAGAGGTAGTGAAGACTTTTGGCATGGAGGAAAGCAAACCGGTTGGTACACCGATGGTGACTAGCTGTAAACTGACCAAGGAAGATGATTCAGGATTGGTGAATGAAAAAGAGTATTGGTCAATGATCGGTAAACTGTACTATGTGGTGCATAACAAACCAAATATTGCTCATGCAGTGGGCATAGTAGCTCATTTTCAAAAATGTCCAAGAGAATCCCACTTGGTAGCTTTGAAGAGGATTCTTAGATATCTGAAAGGAACAATTGATTATGGATTGTGGTATCTATATAATGATGACTATAATCTCAAAGTATATACCGATGCCAATTAGGCAGGTAATGTGGACGACCGAAAGAGAACAACTGGTGGAGAATTCTTTCTTGATGGAAGATTAGTATCATGGACAGGAAAGAAGCAGAGTTGTGCTTCCCAATCTATAGCTAAAGCAGAATATGTGGCAACATTTATGAACTGCACTCAAGCAATTTGGATGAAGCATGTATTGGAAGGTTTCAAGGTACCTGTATCTGAACCGGTGAACATATTTTGTGATAACACAACTGCAATAAACATTTCCAAGAATCCGGTATTGTATGCTAGAACTAAGCACATTGAGCTTAAATGTCATTTCTTAAGAGAGAAAGTTCAAAATAAGGAGGTTGTATTACAACATGTTTCCAGTAAGGAACAACTAGCAGATATATTCACTAAGCCCTTACCGAAGACTACATTTACCTATTTGAGAGGTGAATTAGGGGTTCTGCCCCTTTATGAAGTCAACTAAGGTTGTGTGCTCTGCATCAGTCAAGTACTATAGCATCAAATCTTTCAAGATTGATGTGTTGATGGAAGCTACTCCTTAGGGGGAGCAACATAGTAGATTTTGGAAGCTTATGCCTCTACTTTCATATTGTTTCCAGAGGGGGAGAGGATATAAGATATCTGATGTATGGAGGAGAAGATATCTGATAATGCAGATACATTGGTCTATGAGGTTTTCAGTTGCAATGCTACACTGAGTATTGCCATCAATGCCAAAGGGGGAGATTGTTGGATATCATTGGCATATGATGATAATGTATGTTGTCATTGATGTCAAATAAGTGTAAGTGAACCGATGTGCAGACTGGAAGAAGTTGGTGAACCGGTATGAAGAGGCATGCGAAGATTCAGTGAACTAGTGTCGGGGTTTCACTAAGTGTGATTATCGGTTGGTAGTCTCAGCTCTATGGTTATCGGTTTGGTGATCCAGCTTGTGCGATGAACCGATGATACTCTGTGATGAGTTAGCTAAGAGATGTGATCGAGGTGCCATGCCAGCTTAATGCGCGTGAAGGATTGAGGCATAAGAAGATCGACCACGTTTGTAGTCTACCTCGGGAATGATCATTCTTCTTAGTGGTATGAGAAGACAATGTGATGGGTTACTGATTCCCATGTGCGGTGATGAATGAACGATGCAGATTGTCTTGTGATTTGTTTGAAATTGTAATGCTCTATGCAATATGTTTGGACGGTCAGGATTGGACCGCCTGTGTTGTAAACCTAAGATTCTTAGAGTTTAGGGTTTATGTTACTGATCTATCTGTTGTCTATAAGGTCGATGATGTTTGTTATTGAAAAGTTGTTGGCAAATGTTGTGTGTATGTATCTGAGTGAAGAGATACTTGATACTTGCCAGACCAGTAAGAGGGAAACTGTAGAGTGTGATTACAGAGTAGAGGATATAAAAATGATCTACCTTGGCATGTAGTGCTATTATCAGATCGTAGATTTTCCTATTATCTTCTAATCATTTCAACAAATGGAAAATCCCTTTATCGGGTAGCTTTAACAGGCTTATTGTAAAACCTGTAACTAGGTGACTCAAGATCATTGAGTTCTTTAAATCCTCCAGCGAGGTAACCTTTAACAGGGTTTCAACCTTTAACAAGGTATATATCCATCCCTTAGCTAGGTGATCTCTAACAAGATCGGTTCCTAGCAGAACCTTTTTGTAAAGTCTTTAACCGGACTAGGCTTCTAACAGGGCGAGCTTCAAAAGAGTTCAAAACAAGCTTGTGGGTATTCATCCCCACAGTAGTTAAACCATTTGGGTTTCCACGTGAAAAATCTGTGTGTTATGTGCTATGCATTTTTCATGTGATGTTTATAAAGTATTTGGTTGAAAGATTATGCATGCAGAGTTAATAGGTTATGGTATTTTTAGTATACCACATGCATATGTTTATGGGTGAAGTTGATGTTGCATAATTGATCGTATTTGAAGTATTCAGACCTATCAGTTTATGGTGTCTGGTGTCTTACCGTGTTTAATAGGTATCACCATGGTTAAGTTTAGTATTGGTGATAACCAGTTGGTTTTGCTTTAGCTAGATAAGTTGTTAAGAGAGTTTTTACCGGTATTGATTCACCCACCCCCCCTCTCAGTACCAGTTGGGGTATCTGTTGTTCATCATTATTCATCATTCAATACTTTGATATTTAACTCAAGATTCACAAAGGAATGGTGCCAAGTTTTTTTTTCAATGTTATTGAGATAATATAAGAAAAAATATTGTAGAACATCCCTTTATAGCTTCGTTCATAATATATAGATCTGAAGGCTAAGATGAGTTGACTTATTAGTTGTACAAAAATTATTTGGTTGCATAAGTATCCCTTGATCAAAATCCTAATTTCATGTTTGATGAAAGGATTTTGACAATACAGACAAAAAAAATGTTGTTTGTCATTAAATGCAGCCCAATTCATGTACAATTTGATTCACATGTTGAGCTGATCCTTATTGGCCTCTTCCATTACCATATTTAACACATTACTTCTTTCTATTCATAAGCTTGTCTTCCATTACCATGTTTAACCTTTTTTCTTCTAAATGGTTAGTCTAAATATTGAAGTCTATAGTCGATTTAACAATTTTTCCTTGTTTGACATCTAGATTTTAAAATTTCTTAAATAAATATATTATGTATTTCTATGGCATGCTTTTTTTTAGTTGATTGATCATGTGGTCTTAATTCGTAATCTTTCTCTTATCTATCATAATGCCTTCATTTTGCACAAAGTCCGATTGCAATGTGGTGTGTCCTAACTTTGTGCTCATCTATATGACTCTTTGGGGGCATTAGATTGACTCAAATTCAAAGCACATTTCATGTTTTTTATGATATAAAAGATTAGCTCTTTTGAGTTCAAGATCCTTGAATAGGTTGGGAGATCCAAGTTCTAATATGGCTCTTACAAACTTATCCTCAATGGAGACTTCCTCCTCAAAGTTGAGCTCCATTAGTCCAACTATAGTAGCATCTACTTCTCACCCTCAGTAATATCTTTCAACACAATCACTCTTTTTATTCAAAAAATCTATAACTACGTCTTGTGTAAAGGTGCTTAACATGTGAGCAAGGTTTTCCGCACATGGTGCTCTCCCACTCACACTATTTTACACTCCTCTTCTTTCTTTGTGAGCCATAGCTCCATTAGTTTGTGATTGATTTCAAAGAATTTGACACAAACTATGTAAGTGGGTCAAATAAACAACTGACTAAAATTCAAGAATATCAATGAAGAATTAGGAAATCATGCTCAATATATTATTTTAAAGAAATGAACATCCTATGGGCCACTCCAAAATAGACAACATCCAACCAAATTTTACTGCTTGAAACAATTGAGTATAATCATCCTACTTAGAGAGACTTTTTAAGGTATAGTCTATCTATTTTTATAAAAGATTGTTTATACTTAAGAACCACTTTATTTGCATTCTTGTCTTCAACCATTATTATATGTAATGTTTCATCTCTTCTTCAACCATTACAACCAGTTGTGAGTGACTCAATTTTCTAATGATGTGGAATAGTTTAACATGCCTAGCATTCACAATCTAGTTTAACCACAACTTTTAAATAAGTGTGATACAATAGTCAATCCATGAATGGGAGAATGAAAAGTTATCTTTCACCTATCTGTCACTAAATCTTCAAGAAACCTAATGCTTCAATTTCCATTATTCCCTAGCTTTTGTTGAATTTCACTATAACAATAGTAAAAAGTTTGTAGAGTCAAACATATCTGATGAGAATGACTTAAAATTTTCTATTTATTAGCCAAAGAATGTCTCCTTCATAATCTAATATCCAATAAGAAGAATTATCCTTTTTGGTAACACATGACACCTTGTGACATAGCCTACCAGTGTAGTTACATAAGGGTTGTAAGGGTTGTTTCTACTATCACTTAAGCAAGAGCCTACTTTAGAATGTGTGTCTATATTTGAGTCTACCTTACCTAGTTCACTAACACATAAGCCTTTAAGTGTATCCCAACTAGAAAGAGGAATCTCAATTCAACCTATACTAAAACCAATGATCCCATCATCTTCGTAATTCATTTTTTTCTGATGACAAGACAAGCACCCCATACTACATGTTATGATCACTAGAAATGACATAAATATAACAATACATAACAAATGAGGCCATTATTATACATGTACACAATGATTAACTCACACATGGTGCTCAATTGACAATAGGAAGTGGATGCAACCTTATTGTATGAATCATCCCATTACTTGGTTCACTAATACTCACCCTCAAAATACATCCCAACTAGAAATAGGAATGTCAATGCATCCCACACTACATTGTAGGTTTCATCCTTCTAGATTCATTTTTAGCTATGTAGACAAGACAAACATCACATAGTAGTTGTCGTATCCAAGGTGTGCCTTTCAAAATAAAACATATAGATATTAATGATATGTCAACAACTAACAACTTGCTAAACGTTTGATTTAGTGGATCCTAACTTCTACCACCTCCTTACAACTAGCAAAAATATGTCTAAACTAGAACAAGGTAGCTCATACACACATCATAGGTGCACATAGTGGTTAAGTCATGCATATATCTCATGTTCATATAGTGATATACCACAAAAGCCATAGGGAAACAATATACTAAGATGTAATAACCAAAATAAATCATGTTTTATATCACTAGTATGTTCTTTTTAGTGTTTGAGATAAGGTTCTTACACTACTAATGATAAAGGAAAGTATTATAAGAATAATAATGAATAATTAAAATGTACATTTATGAACTATATAAAATATACTTTATTTACACACATCATAAGTACACATAGTGGTTAAGTCATGCATGCATCCCATGTTCACGTAGTGATATGCCACAAAAACCATAGGGAAATAATATGCTAAGATGTCATAACAAAAAGAAATCATGTTTTATATCACTAGTGTGTTCTTTTTAGTGTTTGAGACAAGGTTCTTACAATACTAATGATAAATGAAATAATTATAACTAGAACTGTAATGAATGATTAAAATGTACTTTTATTTTCACCTCTTAATTCACAATTTCTTAAATTTACTTTGAGAATTTCAACATGCATATAATATGAACTATATGGAATATTATTTATTCACACATCATAGGCACACATAGTGATATGCCATAAAGGCAATAGGGAAACAATATGCTCAGATGTAACAAAAAAAATCATGTTTTATATATATCACTAATATATTCTTATTAGAGTTTGAGATAAGACTCTTACACTATTAATGATAAATGAACTAATTATAATTAAGACTATAATTTCTTTTTGATTTGAGAATTTTAACATGCATATAATATTATTTATTTTAAATGAATGTATTTAGACAAACTTCTCTTAGCTTCAAGAATATTTTTTCAAACATTCTCTACTAAGAAGGCCAACCACGTGAAGGTGGAAGCTTGTTTGGCATCCCCTAATTGACCTAAGACAACCACAAAACAACACAATATACAAATACACATAATACTACATACGACACGACACGATACAATATATTTTATTTTATTTAAATAAATTTTTTTTACATAGTGTTAATATGTTGAGTCAAAATGCATTTTTAAATGATTATGGTGAAATTCTTATGTTCTTTAAATGATATTTTTATAGTGAGTAAACTTTTCTTTGTGCATTATTTTATTAACAATTCTTTTGAAATATTCATAAAACATTTAGGAAGGGGGCTTATGTATTATTATTTTTAATTAGAGGCATTCCTCACGACCCATCCCAATGCATGTCCACTTTACCTTGGTCTTACTTACTACCAAGTTGGGGTCAAGAAGAAGCTGAGGTGAAGGAATAATTATCAATTGTGCATTATTTTCATAACAATTCATACTTTTTTCATATATATGTTTTTGTTTTTACCTCTACATTATCTCCGTGACCTAGCCCAAGGCCCATCTACCTTACCTTGGTCTTACTTACTGTCAAGTTGGGGTAAAAAAGGAGCTGAGGTAAAGGAAGGGGGAATATGTTGTGAGATGAAAGAAGGGGGCTAAAATTTATTTTCAGAATTGTGATTTTTAAATTTAGTGTTGAGATCAAAATTAATAAATTCTTAAATAAAACATAAATGAAAAAAAATCAAAGAAAACGAGACACAAACCTTAAAGAAATGGTCTTGACTTATTAAGAAGGGGGTTTTGTGTTTTTTTTAAAAAATTAAAGGCATTCCTCACAACCCAACCCAACGTCTGCCTGCCTTACCTTGGTTTTATTTACTGTCAAGTTGGAGTCAAGAAGGAGTTGAAGTGAAGGAAAGGGCTTACGTTGCGAGTGTTATTTATAATTATCGATTGTGCATTATTTTAATAATAATTCAAACTTTTTTTTTAAATATTCATAAAACATTTAGGAGGGGCTTTTGTTTTTTTTACCTCTAAGGTATCCATCCCTGTGACCCAACCCAAGGTTCGTTTGTCTTACCTTGGTCTTGGTTACTGCCAAATTGGGGTCAATAAAGAGCTGAGGTGAAAGAAAGGGGTAAAATTTACTTTCAAAACTGTGTTTTTAAATTTAGTGTTGAAATCAAAATTAATAAATTTTTAAATAAAGCGCAAACTAAAAAATGCAAAAAAAACAAGACAAACTTTAAATAATGGTTTTGGCCTATTGAAAAAGGGATTATGTTGTTTTTTAAAATTAGAGGCATTTCTGCCTTACCTTGGTCTTACTTACTGCCAAGTTGGGGTCAGGAAGGAGTTGAGGCGAAGGAAAGGAGCTTATGTTGCAAGGGTTATTTATAATTATCGGTTATGCATTATTTTAGTAACAATTTATACTTTTTTTTTAAATATTCATAAAACAATTAGGAAATGAGGCTTATATTTTATTTTTTACCTCTAGAGTATCCCCGTGACCTAGCCCAAGGTCCGTTTGCCTTACCTTGGTCTTACTTACTGCCAAGTTGGGGTAAAAAAAAAGCCGAGACGAAAGAAGGGGGTAAAATTTACTTTCAGAATTGTGATTTTTAAATTGTGTTGAAATCAAATTAATGAATTTTTAAATAAAACGTAAACTAAAAAAAAATGCAAAGAAAACGAGACACAAACCTTAAAAAATGTTCTTGGCCTATTAGTAAGAGGTGGATTATGTTTTTTTTTTTTAAATTAGAGGCATTTCCCACGACCTCGCCCAATGCATGTCCACCTTACCTTGGTCTTATTTACTGCCAAGTTGGGGTCAGGAAGGAGTTGAGGCGAAGGAAGGTGGTTCATGTTGCGAGGGTTATTTATAATTATCGGTTGTACATTATTTTAGTAGCAATTTATACTTTTTTTTTAAATATTTATAAAATAGTTAAAAAATGGGGCTTAGGTTTTATTTTTTACCTCTAGAGTATCCCCATGACCCGGCCCAAGGTCCGTCTACCTTACCTTGGTCTTACTTACTGCCAAGTTGGGGTCAATAAAGAGCTGAGGCGAAGAAATGGGGTAAAATTTATTTTCAGAATTATGATTTTTAAATTTAGTGTTCAGATCAAAATTAATAAATTGTTAAATAAAACATAAACTAAAAAAAATGCAAAGAAAACGAGACACAAATCTTAAATAATGGTCTTAGCCTATTAAAAAGAGGGTGTATTTTTTTTAAAAAATAAAAACATTCCCCACGACCTAGCCCAATGCATGTTCGCCTTACCTTGGTCTTACTTACTGCCAAGTTGGGGTCAGAAATGAGTTGAGACGAAAGAAAAGAGGGTTACGTTGCGAGCATTTTTTATAATTATCGATTTTGCATTATTTTAGTAACATTTCAAACATTTTTTTAAATATTCATATAAAACATTTAAGATTATATTTTTTTTACCTTTAGAGTATTCTCGTGACCTAGCTCAAGGCCCGTCTGCCTTACCTTGGTCTTACTTACTGCCGAGTTGGGGTCAAGAGTGAGCTGAGGAGAAGAAATGGGGTAAAATTTATTTTCAGAATTGTAAATTTATTATTGAGATCAAAATTAAAAAATTTCTAAAATAAAACGTAACCTAAAAAATATGCAAAAAAAATGGGACACAAACCTTAAAGAATGGTCTTGGCCTATTAAGAAAGTGGGGATTATGTTTTTTTTAATTTAATTTAGAGGCAATCCCTATGAAACACATATCCGTCTTACCTTGGTCTTACTTACTGCCAAGTTGGGGTCAGGAAGGTGTTGAGGCGAAGGAAAGGAGCTTATGTTGCGAGGGTAATTTATAATTATCGGTTGTGCATTATTTTAGTAACAATTTATACTTTTTTTTAAATATTCATAAAACAGTTAGGAAATGAGGCTTATATTTTATTTTTTACCTCTAGAGTATCCCCGTGACCCAGCCCAAGGTCCGTTTGCCTTACCTTGGTCTTACTTACTGCTAAGTTGGGGTAAAAAAAAAGCCGAGACGAAGGAAGGGGGTAAAATTTACTTTCAGAATTATGATTTTTAAATTGTGTTGAAATCAAATTAATGAATTTTTAAATAAAACGTAAACTAAAAAAAAATGCAAAGAAAACGAGACACAAACCTTAAAAAATGTTTTTGGCTTATTAGTAAGAGGTGGATTATGTTTTTTTTTTTTTTTTTTAATGAGAGGCATTTCCCACGACCTCGCCCAATGCATGTCCACCTTACCTTGATCTTATTTACTGCCAAGTTGGGGTCAGGAAGGAGTTGAGGTGAAGGAAGGTGGTTCATGTTGCGAGGGTTATTTATAATTATCGGTTGTACATTATTTTAGTAGCAATTTATACTTTTTTTAAAAATATTCATAAAATAGTTAAGAAATGGGGCTTATGTTTTATTTTTTACCTCTAGAGTATCCCCATGACCCGGCCCAAGGTCTGTCTACCTTACCTTGGTCTTACTTACTGTCAAGTTGGGGTCAATAAAGAGCTGAGGCGAAGAAATGGGGTAAAATTTATTTTCAGAATTATGATTTTTAAATTTAGTGTTGAGATCAAAATTAATAAATTGTTAAATAGAACATAAACTAAAAAAAATGCAAAGAAAACGAGACACAAATCTTAAATAATGGTCTTAGCCTATTAAAAAGAAGGTGTATTTTAAAATAAAAATAAAAACATTCCCCACGACCTAGCCCAACGCATGTTCGCCTTACCTTGGTCTTACTTACTACCAAGTTGGGGTCAGAAATGAGTTGAGATGAAAGAAAATGAGGTTACGTTGCGAGCGTTTTTTATAATTATCGATTGTGCATTATTTTAGTAACATTTCAAACATTTTTTTCAATATTCATATAAAACATTTAAGATTATATTTTTTTTACCTTTAGAGTATTCTCGTGACCTAGCTCAAGGCCCATTCGCCTTACCTTGGTCTTACTTACTGCCGAGTTGGGGTCAAGAATGAGCTGAGGAGAAGAAATGGGGTAAAATTTATTTTCAGAATTGTAAATTTATTGTTGAGATCAAAATTAAAAAATTTCTAAAATAAAATGTAACCTTAAAAAAATGCAAAAAAAATGAGACACAAACCTTAAAGAATGGTCTTGGCCTATCAAGAAAGTGGGGATTATGTTTTTTTTAATTTAATTTAGAGGCAATCCCTACGAAACACATATCCATCTTACCTTGGTCTTACTTACTGCCAAGTTGGGGTCAAGAAAGAGTTGAGGCGAAGGAAGGGAGCTTATGTTGTAAGGGTTATTTATAATTATCGATTGTGCATTATTTTAATAACAATTCATACTTCTTTTTTTTAGATATTCATAAAAAAATTTAAAAAGGGGGCTTATGTTTTTTTTTTACCTACAAAGTATCCCCGTGACCCAGTCCAAAGCCTGTCTGCCTTACTTTGGTCTTACTTACTGCTAAGTTGGGGTAAAAAAAAAGCTAAGGCGAAGAAAGGGGGTAAAATTTACTTTCAGAATTGTGATTTTTAAATTGTGTTGAAATCAAATTAATGAATTTTTAAATAAAACGTAAACTAAAAAAAAAATGTAAAGAAAACGAGACACAAACCTTAAAAAATGTTCTTGGCCTATTAGTAAGAGGTGGATTATGTTTTTTTTTTAAATTAGTGGCATTTCCCACGACCTAGCCCAACGCATGTCCACCTTACCTTGGTCTTACTTGTTGCCAAGTTGGGGTCAGGAAGGAGTTGAGGCGAAGGAAGGTGGCTTATGTTGCGAGGGTTATTTATAATTATCGGTTGTGCATTATTTTAATAGCAATTTATACTTTTTTTAAAAAATATTCATAAAACAGTTAGGAAATGGGGCTTATGTTTTATTTTTTACCTTTAAAGTTATCCCCGTGACCCGGCCCAAGGTCCATCTACCTTACCTTGGTCTTACTTACTCCCAAGTTGGGGTCAATAAGGAGCTGAGGCGAAAAAAGGGGGTAAAATTTATTTTCAGAATTATGATTTTTAAATTTAGTTTTGAGATGAAAATTAATAAATTGTTAAATAAAACATAAACTAAAAAAAATGTAAAAAAAATGAGACACAAATCTTAAATAATGGTCTTAGCATATTAAAAAGTTTTTAAAAAAATTAGAAACATTTCCCACGACCTAGTCCAACGCATGTCCGCCTTACTTTGGTCTTACTTACTGCCAAGTTGGGGTCAGGAAGGAGTTGAGATGAAAGAAAAGGGGGTTACGTTGCGAGGGTTATTTATAATTATCGATTGTGCATTATTTTAGTAACAATTCAAACATTTTTTTAAATATTCATATAAAACATTTAAGATTATATTTTTTTTACTTGTAGAGTATTCTCGTGACCTAGCTTAAGGCCCGTATGCCTTACGTTGGTCTTACTTACTGCCAAGTTGGGGTCAAAAATGAGTTGAGGAGAAAAAAATGGGGTAAAATTTATTTTCAGAATTGTAAATTTATTGTTGAGATCAAAATTAAAAAATTTCTAAAATAAAACGTAAACTAAAAAAAATGCAAAAAAAACGAGACACAAACATTAAAAAATGGTCTTGACCTATTAAGAAAGTGGGGATTATGTTTTGTTTTTTATTTATTTAAAGACAATCCCTACAAAATGCATATCCGCCTTACCTTGGTCTTACTTACTGCCAAGTTGGAGTCAAGAAAAAGTTGAGGCGAAGGAAGGGAGCTTATGTTGCGAGGGTTATTTATAATTAACGGTTGTGCATTATTTTAGTAACAATTTATACTTTTTTTTTAAATATTCATAAAACAGTTAAGAAATGAGGCTTATATTTTATTTTTTACCTCTAGAGTATCCCCGTGACCCAGCTCAAGGTCCGTCTGCCTTACCTTGGTCTTACTTACTGCCAAGTTGGGGTAAAAAAAAAGCTGAGGCGAAGGAAGGGGGTAAAATTTACTTTCAGAATTGTGATTTTTAAATTGTGTTGAAATTAAATTAATGAATTTTTAAATAAAACGTAAACTAAAAAAAATGCAAAGAAAACGAGACACAAACCTTAAAAAATGTTTTTGGCCCATTATTAAGAGGTGGATTATGTTTTTTTTTTTTAAATTAGAGACATTTCCCACGACCTCGCCCAATGCATGTCCACCTTACCTTGGTCTTATTTACTACCAAGTTGGGGTTAGGAAGGAGTTGAGGCGAAGGAAGGTGGTTCATGTTGCGAGGGTTATTTATAATTATCGGTTGTACATTATTTTAGTAGCAATTTATACTTTTTTTAAAAATATTCATAAAACAGTTAGGAAATGGGGCTTATGTTTTATTTTTTACCTCTAGAGTATCCCCATGACCCAGCCCAAGGTCCGTCTACCTTACCTTGGTCCTACTTACTGCTAAGTTGGGGTCAATAAGGAGCTGAGGCGAAGAAATGGGGGAAAATTTATTTTCAGAATTATGATTTTTAAATTTAGTGTTGAAATCAAAATTAATAAATTGTTAAATAGAACATAAACTAAAAAAAATGCAAAGAAAACGAGACACAAATTTTAAATAATGGTCTTAGCCTATTAAAAAGAGGGTGTATTTTAAAAAAAAAAAAAAAACATTCCCCACGACCTAGCCCAACGCATGTTCGCCTTACCTTGGTCTTACTTACTGCCAAGTTGGGGTCAGAAATGAGTTGAGACGAAAGAAAAGGGGGTTATATTGTGAACGTTTTTTATAATTATCAATTGTGCATTATTTTAGTAACATTTCAAACATTTTTTTAAATATTCATATAAAACATTTAAGATTATATTTTTTTTACCTTTAGAGTATTTTCGTGACCTAGCTCAAGGCCCGTTTGCCTTACCTTGGTCTTACTTACTGCCAAGTTGGGGTCAAGAATGAGCTGAGGAGAAGAAATGGGGTAAAATTTATTTTCAAAATTGTAAATTTATTGTTGAGATCAAAATTAAAAAATTTCTAAAATAAAATGTAACATAAAAAAAATGCAAAAAAAATGAGACACAAACCTTAAAGAATGGTCTTGGCCTATTAAGAAAGTGGAGATTATATTTTTTTTTATTTAATTCTAGAGGCAATCCCTACGAAACGCATATCCGTCTTACCTTGGTCTTACTTACTGCCAAGTTGGGGTCAAGAAAGAGTTGAGGCGAAGGAAGGGAGCTTATATTGTAAGGGTTATTTATAATTATCGATTGTGCATTATTTTAATAACAATTCATATTTCTTTTTTTTAGATATTCATAAAAAATTTAAGAAAGGGGGCTTATGGTTTTTTTTTACCTCCAAAGTAAGTATCCCCATGACCTAGTCCAAAGCTCGTCTGCCTTACTTTGGTCTTACTTACTGCCAAGTTGGGGTAAAAAAAAAGCTAAGGCGAAGAAAGGGGGTAAAATTTACTTCCAGAATTGTGATTTTTAAATTGTGTTGAAATCAAATTAATGAATTTTTAAATAAAACGTAAACTAAAAAAAAAATGCAAAGAAAACGAGACACAAACCTTAAAAAATGTTCTTGGCCTATTAGTAAGAGGTGGATTATGTTTTTTTTAAAATTAGTGGCATTTCCCACGACCTAGCCTAACGCATGTCCACCTTACCTTGGTCTTACTTGTTGCCAAGTTGGGGTCAGGAAGGAGTTGAGGCGAAGGAAGGTGGCTTATGTTGCGAGGGTTATTTATAATTATCGGTTGTGCATTATTTTTATAGAAATTTATACTTGTTTTTAAAATATTCATAAAACAATTAGGAAATGGGGCTTATGTTTTATTTTTTACCTCTAAAGTATCCTCGTGACCCGGCCCAAGGTCCATCTACCTTACCTTGGTCTTACTTACTGCCAAGTTGGGGTCAATAAGGAGCTGAGGTGAAAAAATGGGGTAAAATTTATTTTCAGAATTATGATTTTTAAATTTAGTGTTGAGGTCAAAATTAATAAATTGTTAAATAAAACATAAACTAAAAAAATTATAAAAAAAACGAGACACAAATCTTAAATAATAGCCTATTAAAAAGAGGGTGTATTTTTAAAAAAAATTAGAAACATTTCCCATGACCTAGTCCAACGCATGTCCGCCTTACCTTGGTCTTACTTACTACCAAGTTGGGGTCAAGAAGGAGTTGAGATGAAAGAAAAGGAGGTTACATTGTGAGGGTTATTTATAATTATCGATTGTGCATTATTTTAGTAACAATTCAAACATTTTTTTAAATATTCATATAAAACATTTAAGATTATATTTTTTTTACCTGTAGAGTATTCTCGTGACCTAGCTCAAGGCCAGTATGCCTTACCTTGGTCTTACTTACTGCCAAGTTGGGATCAAAAATGAGTTGAGGAGAAAAAATGGGGTAAAATTTATTTTCAGAATTGTAAATTTATTGTTGAGATCAAAATTAAAAAAATTCTAAAATAAAACGTAAACTTAAAAAAATGCAAAAAAAACGAGACACAAACCTTAAAGAATGGTCTTGACCTATTAAGAAAGTGGGGATTATGTTTTATTTTTTTATTTATTTAAAGACAATCCCTACAAAACGCATATCCGCCTTACCTTGGTCTTACTTACTGCCAAGTTGGAGTCAAGAAAGAGTTGAGGCGAAAGAAGGGACCTTACGTTGCGATGGTTATTTACAATTATCAATTGTGCATTATTTTAATAACAATTCATACTTCCATTTTTTTAGATATTCATAAAAAATTTAGGAAAGGGGGCTTATGTTTTGTTTTTTTACTTCTAGAGTATCCCCGTGACCCAGTCCAAGGCCCGTCTGCCTTACTTTGGTCTTACCTACTGCCAAGTTGGGGTCAAAAAAGAGCTGAGACGAAGAAAGAGGTTAAAATTTATTTTCAGAATTGTGATTTTTAAATTTTGTTGAAATCAAATTAATGAATTTTTAAATAAAATGTAAACTAAAAAAAAATGCAAAGAAAACGAGACACAAACCTTAAAAATTATTTTTGGTCTATTAGTAAGAGGTGGATTATGTTTTTTTTTAAAATTAGAGGCATTTCCCACGACCTAGTCCAACGCATGTCCGCCTTACCTTGATCTTACTTACTGTCAAGTTGGAGTCAGGAAGGAGTTGAGGCGAAGGAAGGTGGCTTATGTTGCGAGGGTTATTTATAATTGTCGGTTGTGCATTATTTTAGTAGCAATTTATTTTTTTTTTTAAATATTCATAAAACAGTTAAGAAATGGGGCTTATGTTTTATTTTTTACCTCTAAAGTATTCCCATGACCCGGTCCAAGGTCCGTCTACCTTATCTTGGTCTTACTTACTGCTAAGTTAGGGTCAAGAAGGAGCTGAGGCGAAGAAAGGGGGTAAAATTTATTTTCAGAATTATGATTTTTAAATTTAGTGTTGAGATCAAAATTAATAAATTGTTAAATAAAACATAAACTAAAAAAAATGCAAAAAAAACGAGACACAAATCTTAAATAATGTTCTTAGCCTATTAAGAAAAGGCGTATTTTTAAAAAAAATTAGAAACATTCCCCACGACCTAGCCCAACGCATGTCTGTCTTACCTTGGTCTTACTTACTGCCAAGTTGGGGTCAGGAAGGAGTTGAGATGAAAAAAAATGGGGTTACGTTGCGAGGGTTATTTATAATTATCGATTGTGCATTATATTAGTAACAATTCAAACATTTTTTTAAATATTCATATAAAACATTTAAGATTATATTTTTTTTACCTTTAGAGTATTCTCGTGACCTAGCTCAAAGCCCGTCTGCCTTACCTTGGTCTTACTTACTGCCAAGTTGGGGTCAAGAATGAGCTGAAGAGAAGAAATTGGGTAAAATTTATTTTCAGAATTAAAAATTTATTGTTGAGATCAAAATTAAAAAATTTCTAAAATAAAATGTAAACTAAAAAAAATGTTAAAAAACAAGACACAAACCTTAAAGAATGGTATTAACCTATTAAGAAAGTGGGGATTATGTTTTATTTTTTTTTAATTTAAAGACAATCCCTACGAAATGCATATCCGCCTTACCTTGGTCTTACTTACTGTCAAGTTGGGATCAAGAAAGAGTTAAGGTGAAGGAAGGGAGCTTATGTTGTGAGAGTTATTTACAATTATCGATTGTGCATTATTTTAATAACAATTCATACTTCCATTTTTTTAGATATTCATAAAAAATTTAAGGGGGCTTATGTTTTGTTTTTTACCTCTAGAGTACCCTCGTGACCTAGTCCAAGACACGTCTGCCTTACCTTGGTCTTACTTATTGCCAAGTTGGGGTCAAAAAAGAGCTGAGGTGAAGAAAGGGGGTAAAATTTACTTTCAGAATTGTGATTTTTAAATTTTGTTGAAATCAAATTAATGAATTTTTAAATAAAACGTAAACTAAAAAAAAATGCAAAGAAAACAAGACACAAACCTTAAAAAATGTTCTTGGCCTATTAGTAAGAGGTGGATTATATTTTTTTTTTAAATTAAAGGCATTTCCCACGACCTAGTTCAATGCATGTCCGCCTTACCTTGATCTTACTTACTGCCAAGTTGGAGTCAGGAAAGAGTTTAGGCGAAGGAAGGTGGCTTATGTTGCGAGAGTTATTTATAATTATCGGTTGTGCATTATTTTAATAGCAATTTATACTTTCTTTTAAAATATTCATAAAACAGTTAGGAAATGGGGCTTATGTTTTATTTTTTACCTCTAGAGTATCCCCGTGACCCGGCCCAAGGTCCGTCTACCTTACCTTGGTCTTACTTACTGCCAAGTTGGGGTCAAGAAAGAGTTGAGGTGAAGAAAGGGAGTAAAATCTATTTTCAAAATTATGATTTTTAAATTTAGTGTTGAGATCAAAATTAATAAATTGTTAAATAAAACATAAACTAAAAAAAATGCAAAAAAAACGAGACACAAATCTTAAATAATGGTCTTAGCCTATTAAAAAGAGGATGTATTTTTAAAAAGAATTAGAAACATTCCCCATGACTTAGCCCAACGCATGTCTGTCTTACCTTGGTTTTACTTACTGCCAAGTTGGGGTCAGGAAGAAGTTGAGACGAAAGAAAAGGGGTTATGTTGCGAGGGTTATTTATAATTATCGATTGTGCATTATTTTAGTAACAATTCAAACATTTTTTTAAATATTCATATAAAACATTTAAGATTATATTTTTTTTACCTGTAGAGTATTCTCGTGACCTAGCTCAAGGCCCGTCTGCCTTACTTTAGTCTTACTTACTGCCAAGTTGGAGTCAAGAATGAGCTGAGGAGAAGAAATGGGGTAAAATTTATTTTCAGAATTGTAAAATTTATTGTTGAGATCAAAATTAAAAAATTTCTAAAATAAAACGTAAACTAAAAAAAATGCAAAAAAAACGAGATACAAACCTTAAAGAATGATTTTGGCCTATTAAAAAGTGGAGATTGTGTTTTTTTTTAAAATTTAGAGGCAATCTCTACGAAACACATATCTGTCTTACCTTGGTCTTACTTACTGCCAAGTTGGGTTCAAGAAAGAGTTGAGGCGATAGAAGGGAGCTTATGTTGCTAGGGTTATTTATAATTATCGATTGTGGATTATTTTAATAACAATTCATACTTCTTTTTTTTAGATATTCATAAAAAATTTAGGAAAGGGGGCTTATGTTTTGTTTTTTACCTCTAGAGTATCTCCGTGATCCGTTTCAAGGCCCGTTTGTTTTACCTTGCTCTTACTTACTACCAAGTTGGGGTCAAAAAAGAGCTGAAGCGAAGAAAGGGGGTAAAATTACTTTCAGAATTGTGATTTTTAAATTGTGTTGAAATCAAATTAATGAATTTTTAAATAAAACGTAAATTAAAAAAAAATGCAAAGAAATCGAGACACAAACCTTAAAAAATGTTCTTGGCCTATTAGTAAGAGGTGGATTATGTTTTTTTTTAAAATTAGTGGCATTTCTCACAACCTAGTCCAACACATGTCCGCCTTACCTTGGTCTTACTTACTGCCAAGTTGGGGTCAGGAAGGAGTTGAGGTGAAGGAAGGTGGCTTATGTTGCGAGTGTTATTTATAATTATCGGTTGTGCATTATTTTAGTAGCAATTTATTCTTTTTTTAAAAATATTCATAAAACATTTAGGAAATGGGGCTTATGTTTTATTTTTTACCTCTAGAGTATCCCCGTGACCCGGCCCAATGTTCGTCTACCTTACCTTAGTCTTACTTATTGTCAAGTTGGGGTCAAGAAGGAACTGAGACGAAGAAAGGGGGTAAAATTTATTTTCAGAATTATAATTTTTAAATTTAGTGTTAAGATCAAAATTAATAAATTGTTAAATAAAACATAAACTAAAAAAATGCAAAGAAAACGAGACACAAATCTTAAATAATGGTCTTAGCCTATTAAAAACAGAGTTTATTTCTTAAAAAAATTAGAAACATTCCCCACGACCTAGCCCAACGCATGTCCGCCTTACCTTGGTCTTACTTACTGTCAAGTTGAGGTCAAGAAGGAGTTGAGGCGAAGGAAGGTGGCTTATGTTGCGAGGGTTATTTATAATTATCGGTTTGCATTATTTTAGTAGTAATTTATATGTTTTTAAAAAATATTCATAAAACAATTAGGAAATGGGGCTTATGTTTTATTTTTTACCTCTAAAGTATCCCCGTGACCCGGCCTAAGGTCCGTCTACCTTAGCTTGGTCTTACTTACTGTCAAGTTGGAGTTAAGAAGGAGCTGAAGCAAAGAAATGGGGTAAATTTATTTTCAGAATTATGATTTTTAAATTTAGTGTTGAGATCAAACTTAATAAATTGTTAAATAAAACATAAACTAAAAAAAATACAAAAAAAATGAGACACAACTCTTAAATAATGGTCTTAGCCTATTAAAAAGAGGGTGTATTTAAAAAAAAAATAGAAACATTCCCCACGACCTAACCCAACGCATTTCTATCTTACCTTGGTCTTACTTACTACCAAGTTGGGGTCAGGAAGGAGTTGAGACGAAAGAAAAAGAGGTTATGTTGCGAGGGTTATTTATAATTATCGATTGTGTATTATATTAATAACAATTCAAACATTTTTTTAAATATTCATATAAAACATTTAGGATTATATTTTTTTTTACATGTAGAGTATTCTCGTGACCTAGCTCAAGGCCCGTCTGTCTTACCTTGGTCTTACTTACTGTCAAGTTGGGGTCAAGAATGAGCTGAGGAGAAGAAATTGAGTAAAATTTAGTTTCAAAATTAAAAATTTATTGTTGAGATGAAAATTTAAAAATTTCTAAAATAAAACGTAAACTAAAAAAAATGCAAAAAAACGAGACACAAACCTTAAAAAATGGTATTGACTTATTAAAAAAGTGGGGATTATGTTTTATTTTTTTAATTTAAAGACAATCCCTACGAAACGCATATTCACCTTACCTCTGTCTTACTTACTGCCAAGTTGAGTCAAGAAAGAGTTGAGGCGAAGGAAGGGAGTTTATGTTGCGAGGGTTATTTACAATTATCGATTGTGCATTATTTTAATAACAATTCATACTTCCGTTTTTCTAGATATTCATAAAAAATTTAGGAAAGGGGGCTTATGTTTTGTTTTTTACCTCTAGAGTATCCCGTGACCCAGTCCAAGACCCGTTTGCCTTACCTTGGTTTTACTGACTGCCAAGTTGGGGTCAAAAAAGAGCTGAGGCGAAGAAAGGGGGTAAAATTTACTTTCAGAATTGTGATTTTTAAATTTTGTTGAAATCAAATTAATGATTTTTTAAATAAAACGTAAACTAAAAAAAATGCAAAGAAAACGAGACACAAACCTTAAAAAATGTTCTTGGCCTATTAGTAAGAGGTGGATTATGTTTTTTTTTAATTAGAGGCATTTCCCACGACCTAGTCTAATGCATGTTTGCCTTACCTTGGTCTTAGTTACTGCCAAGTTGAAGTCAGGAAGGAGTTGAGGCGAAGGAAGGTGGCTTATGTTGCGAGGGTTATTTATAATTATCGGTTGTGCATTATTTTAGTAGCAATTTATACTTTTTTTTTTAAATATTCATAAAACAGTTAGGAAATGGGGCTTATGTTTTATTTTTTACCTCTAGAGTATCCCTATGATCTGGCCCAAGGTCCGTCTATCTTACCTTGGTCTTACTTACTGCCAAGTTGGGGTCAAAAAAGAGTTGAGGCGAAGAAAGGGGGTAAAATTTATTTTCAGAATTATGATTTTTAAATTTAGTGTTGAGATCAAAATTAATAAATTGTTAAATAAATCATAAACTAAAAAAAATGCAAAGAAAATGAGACACAAATTTTAAATAATGGTCTTAGCTTATTAAAAATAGGATGAATTTTTTAAAAAAATTAGAAACATTCCCCATGACCTAGCCCAACGTATGTCTGTCTTACCTTGGTCTTAGTTACTGTCAAGTTGGGGTCAGGAAGGAGTTGAGACGAAAGAAAAGGGGTTATGTTGTGAGGGTTATTTATAATTATCGATTGTGCATTATTTTAGTAACAATTCAAACATTATTTTAAATATTCATATAAAACATTTAAGATTATATATTTTTTACCTATAGAGTATTCTCGTGACCTAGCTCAAGGCCCGTCTGCCTTACCTCTGTCTTACTTACTGCCAAGTTGGGGTCAAGAATGAGCTGAGGAGAAGAAATGGGGTAAAATTTATTTTCAGAATTGTAAATTTATTGTTGAGATCAAAATTAAAAAGTTTCTAAATTAAAATGTAAACTAAAAAAAATGCAAAAAAAACAATACACAAACCTTAAAGAATGGTTTTGGCCTATTAAGAAAGTGGGGATTATGTTTTTTTTTTTAAAATTTAGAGGCAATCCCCACAAAACGCATATTTGTCTTACCTTAGTCTTACTTACTGTCAAGTTGGGGTCAAAAAAGAGTTGAGGCAAAGGAAAGGAGCTTATGTTGCGAGGGTTATTTATAATTATCGATTGTGCATTATTTTAATAACAATTCATACTTTTT